>NC_091437.1:45903447-45947231 GCF_964237555.1 Oryctolagus cuniculus
TCTTTCTTCTCAATATTGCTTTGTCCTTGGATTCTTACTAATGGTATCAAAAATTCTGAACTTTAAGTATTAATGGTATCTTTCTAGAGTCTTGTTTTCTTAACAATAGACAATGAGTGTGAAATAGTCACTGAAGGGTAAACTTTAAGAGGGAGAGAAGCAGATTCGTACTAGAGCAACTCTTGAAAAGCTTGGTTTAGAACTGCTGGGAATGCAGCAGTGGGTATGCCAACATCACAAGGGGCTCTGGCACTGTGCAATCCCCAAGTTCCTCTGAGGCCTGAGTGTAGGAGACTAAATCATGTCCCACTGCAGGGGAGGCTTCTAACATCCCCCAGTGTGAGGTCCAGGAAAGAGCCCAGAACCGGAAATCTTAGGAAAAGCAGTTTGGCTCCCAGATCGGCCCTTTGCCATGCTCTGCAACCTGAGATATGTTCCTTAACCTCTTTGTCCTTCTTCGGGTTTTGCTATGAGGATTAATTGGATAGCTGAAGAAAGAATCCAGTGCTATGCCTGGCACAGGATAGCTGAACAATAAAACTGTAGCTCCCTCCTGCTTCACATCCCAGTGAATTTGGTATGACTCCACCTATGGGTAGGGCAACCATTGCCTGAAACTATGAGCTAAGAAAAATGACTTCATCTTCAATCAGAGATACGTAATACAATTTTATCTCATGATGCACAGTGCTCTCCAAAACGTGTTAGTCAAACCTACTGGCTTCCAGGGGTACAATGATGGGTCAAGTGCTGCACTGAAGAAAATTCAATTCTGCCTCCCTAAGGATCTCGGGCCTGCTTCTGGCAGTCTGGCCTCCAGCCTTGGAGAATATAAACAGCTATAACAGATTCTGGGCCCCAAATCCAACTTTAATTTACTGGTGACCTCATGGCTTTCAGGACTATTACACAGGACTTATCTGGAATTCACTCTTTGCGACGCCCTTTCTTTCATTGGATAAATCTGATGATCATGCTGATTTCTTGGATCTTTTTATGTAACATGGAATTTTTTTGGAAGTACTTATTGTTTTAATCAGATCAAGAAATACTTCTGGCACTTTATAAATAACTTGCAAGCATGTAATTTCTTAGTATACTTCTTTGGTAAACTAGTGACTGTTTCACAATATTTTTTCCTACTTTTTATTAAATAGCTTAACTTTAATTCTACAGGTTAACCCCAAAAATGTTATCTAAATTTTGGATTTGGAAAGTTGTGAAAAAGTGTAAAACCCCAAAACAGAAGGAGAAGGGTTATTTTTGCTTTCTCTAAATCTGGCTTCTATGTCTTTAAAATGTGATTCTATTCTGGACACTCAATTCTACATGTGCACTTATTTACTGGGTTGTAGGGAGGCTGTAAACATATGTGTGTGTGTGTGTGTGGAAAATGGGGCAAACTTTAACATAATTCCTTTAAAAAGCTCCATATTTAATAAAACTCCACTTGCATAGCCAATGGGACCTGTACACGTCCACCAATTATTACTCTATTTCTAGATTAGAGGCAAAGTGCACAGAATTATGATACTCATACCCAATCCAAATAAAACAAGACTCATATATCATACACCAAAATATTTAAAACTATAAAATAAACTAACACACTTTAAATAAAATATGTTATCCCTCAATCTTGACAAATATTCCTTCAAAAAATTTGGAAAGACAAGTTTGATTGTAGAATTCCTGAAGTCTTCTAAGTTCCACTCAAGAGTCTGGTGTCACAGGGCAGCCACACCATCCACTCTTTTTCCCCACTCCTTCCATCTCTGTCCCTGATCCGAATCTCACGGGGCACAAGCACACACAAGAACACACTGACTCTCACATCTTATCTCTCTAGTTTTAATCCTCTGGACCAGAGGTATACATGTTAGTACACTGCCCCCAGGGAAGATAAAATCGGACCTTGAAAGAGAGCCCAGTGGCACTGTGGCATAGTGGGTAAAGTGCCGCCTGCAGTGCCGGCATCCCATATGGACACCAGTTCGAGACCTGCTCCATTTCCGATCCAGCTCTCTGCTATGGCCTGGGAAAGCAGTAGAAGATGGTCCAAGTCCTTGGGCCCCCGCACCTACGTGGGAGACCCAGAAGAAGCTCCTGGCTTCTGGCTTCAGATTGGTGCAGCTCTGGCCATTGTGGCCAACTGGAGAGTGAACCAGCGGATGGAAGACCTCCCCCCCGCCCCTGCTTCTCCTTCTCTCTCTGTGTAACTCTGACTTTCAAGTAAAATAAATAAATCTTAAAAAAAAAAAAAAAAAGAAAGAAAGAAAGAAAGAAATAGAGCCCAGGGCTTTTGGGACAGTGAACTCCTGGGTCCCAAGAACTCAGCATGATCTAGAAAGGCAGGCAGGTTCCAGATGGCCCTATAGACCTCTCACCTTATCAGGGCAGAGATAGTTGGGAGACAGTCAATCTACAGGCCCTCAGGGCCGGCTCTGTGGCGTTCCATATGGGTGATGGTTTGAATCCTAGCTGCTGCACTTCCAATCCAGCTCCCTGCTAATGTGCCTTGGAAAGCAGTGGAAGGTGGCCTAAGTACCTGGGCCACAGCACCCACACGGGAGACCCTGAAGAAGCTACCAGCTCCTGGCTTTGGACTGGCTCAGCTGCAGCCATTGTGGTCATTTGATGAACCAGCAGATGGAAGATCGATTTCTCTCTCTCTCTCTCTCTCTCTCTCTCTCTCTCTCTCTCTTCTCTTCTTTGTACCTCTGCCTTCAAAGAAATAAATTAAATTAAATTAAATTAAAAAAGAAAACAACCTGTAGACTTTTCAAGAGCTGAGCCCAGTCAGAACACCCTGTTACCCCAGTCTGGGAGTGGTGCTGGACACCCACAATAAGCACTCCATATTCTTCATGGATAAGTGTGTACAGTTTCCAAGTCTCCAAAAGTGACTAATCCACATACATAGAGTTGTTCACCCTCTTTCTACTCAGTTCCCAAAAATCCTGATTTCACATTCAAGGCACAGAGTAAGCTGCTTTAAACTGACCTGTGATGCCCATTCTTCCAAATCCAATTGAACCACTAGTATTTGCTTCTCATTACTCCTTTCTGGGTCTTCTTGACCCTCCCTCCAATAGCCCTTTCTTTGTTTCCCTTGTGCTTCTACTTATCCTAGTCAAATTTATCCCCCCAAATGACACAAGAGAGGTTTACTGAAGAAGTATATGTGACACATCATCCCTTTCATAGACCCTGCCAGTAATCCCCACAGACCCAGTGAAGAAGTTCAAGCCCCACGGAAATATCTAGTCCAAGGTCTATGTTCACTCTGCAGAAGGTTCTCCTTCCACTCCTTACCTCTATCCTGTTGCTCCTGCAATATCAAAGCCCTCTCACATCATTTATTCATGTAATGAGTACTTACTGAATACACACAATGGGCCATCCACAAGGAATATTTTATGCCTTTGCATATGTGGTTTCTCCTGCCATCTCTTTCCCATGCCACCTCTCCCCCCTGATGAAAGACTCAATTCAGAACAAACACCTCCAGGAAATCATCTGTGAACTCATTTCCCATTACTTAAGACAAGTCATTCCTTTCTTCCATGGTCCCAAAGTATCCAACTTAAGTCACGATGATTACATTCTTATTAAATTTTAACTAAGAATTCCACCTCCAAATTATGAAAAATCTGCATTTATATTCCAGAGTCAAACACCTAATGCATACTTACAAAATTAACTAACCTCAATCTGTGCTGGCTTCTGCTCAAATGCAACCTTCTCAGTAAGACTTTCTGTTGTTCTCCCTAAAACAGCAGCCCTCGGCCCCAGTTCTAGTCCCTATCCCTGCTCTATTTTTCTTTATCACACTAACTCCCCGACATCATATTAAATACTTATTTCTCTTCTCCATCCGGGATGTGAGCTCCACAAGGCTAGAGACCTTGTTTATATTGCTGACTACTGAATCCCCAGTGCCTAGACTAGGCAGGCAGTCAATAAATAATGTCAAATAAAAATAAGAATAAATATAAGAATCACTAATCATGTGTGAACTATTTCAGCTTCTTCCAGATCAATCATTTGTACATCAGTACATCTACCACTCTTGCTGTCACTTATTTAACAGCTCTCTTTAAACTGACTTGATATTTCATTTAAGTAAAATTATTAAAAGGAAATTACATAGAAAACCAGTAAACTGAAGGCAACTGTAAGAGTAGGCATATAATTGCTACATTCAAATGTCTGTGTATCTCCTAAAATCATGTTGCAGGCCAACACTGGTGCTTTCACTGGTAACCCACCACACTTGGGGAAATGTCGTTAACTTGATCAAACAGACCTTCAATTCCCAACCGTGCCAGGTCGCAGAGTATATTATGTATGCTTTTCACCTACTCCTGAGAAATATCCACAACCTGAAAAATTTAGTGCCTACACCCTAAGTATTTCTCTGTCATGGAAGCTTCAAAGGCTCAGCCAAAATACCTCACTTCTCAGATTGCAGAGAAAGAACCTTAAGCACACACAAGAGTTTTTGTGTTTTATTTTCTCTTTAAAAAAAAAAAAAAAAAAAAGTCCTACAGAAAAAGAAACAGACTGAAAGTCACATATGAATGGCTTCTACCCAAAGACTCAAGTCTCCATGTTGCAGCCTGAGACACTGACAATTCCTAAACCTGTGTAACTCCTCAAGAGCAGGAAATGTGACCAACTGTCATTCAAACAATGGAGTCATAACATCAAAAAAAAATTAATCCTTGTGGCAAGTTTCCATGAAACTCCCAAGTTCTTTTCACTTCAACAAGGACCAGACTTAAGAACCACAATTTCAAATTTAGCTAAGATCCGTTTAAAAAAAAAAAAAAAAAAAAAAAAAAAAACACAACTCTCTACAAGTAGTTAAAAGATCTGTCTTCAAACCCTCTCCCTCTTGGC
Source organism: Oryctolagus cuniculus (assembly GCF_964237555.1). NCBI lineage: Eukaryota > Metazoa > Chordata > Mammalia > Lagomorpha > Leporidae > Oryctolagus > Oryctolagus cuniculus. Next base: position 45,908,353 of record NC_091437.1, read on the forward strand.
AAAGAGGGAACACGAGATGTTTGTAGTCACAGAGAATCTTTCCAAGCATTCGTGAGAAATTGGTGGTTTTTTGCCTCTTAAAATGCTGTGACTATACACAAATATTTTAAATCTATTCCAAGTAGCTAGTCTCAGGATTATAAACAGACGGAGAATCAGTATGTTCCAATGTTGACATGGTAAAAGTGAAAACTAAGTTCAGCAGTTGCTGATGGTTTCAAAAGTGTGTTCTTCACTGATACACAGTGGCTTTTTTTCTTCCTTATTTTGATCCATAGAGGATTTTTTTTCTTTGCTTGAAATGAAGTGCAAAGATTCAATAGGAAATGAAAATTTACCAACATTTTAATAAAGCATCTATCTGTCATTACAGACAGATGGGTATGGAAATATGTACTAAAATGTTATTGTAAGAATAATAATATCCAATTTTTTTCCTATTGTTTTGCTTCAGATAATTGTTCATAGTTGATCATGAGCATTTTTGAGAGAGAGCAATACATACAGAAGCAGTTTTCAAATGTGGTCTTGCAGAACTCGAAAAGTTTTTAAGTTCTTACAGGAGGTGCATGAAGTCAAAACTATTTTTCTATGTTCCTAATAATATGACTGAGCCAACATTTGTACTGAAAATGCAAATGCAATGATAGATAAAGCAATTAGTGGTGCCTTGTGAGAATCAAAGCAAAGACACCAAACCACACTTAGTCACTGCATGCTTTACCATAAGGCACTTGCAGTAAAAACATAACACAACAGAAAGAACGTAAAAATCATTTGCACTAAAGAATTTCTTGATGAAGTTATAAAACTATTAGTTTTATTTAAGCTTTTAAAAATATTGAATTTGGGGGCTGGTGTTGTGGTGCTCAACAAGTTAAGCCTATACATGCAACACTGGCATCCCATATGGGAGTACTGGTTCATCTCCTGGCAGCTCTCCTTCCAGTCTGCTTTCCTGCTAATGCTCCTGGGAACACGGCAAATGATGGCCCAAGTGCTTGGGCCCCTGCCATCCACTTGAGAGTTCTGGATCCCTGCTGTGACCTGGCTCAGACGTGGCTGTTGCGGCCATTTGGAAAGTGAACCACTGGATGGTCTTTCTGTCTCTCCCTCTCTCTCTGTTGCCCTGCCTTCCAAATAAATAAATACATCTTTTTAATAAAATAAAGTAACTACATTTTACTAAATCTTGACCCCTCTTACATATTCTTAATATTTTGTGAGATAAAAAGAGAAATTCAGATAAAGCTTTTTGCTGCATACCAAAGTACTATGGTTACATTCAGGTAAGGAATTAGTACAACTGTATGAGTTATAAACCAGACTAGCTGGTTGTTGTTTTTTTTCCCCCAAAGAAAGCATTTTTACTTGAAATTACTCATACATCTGACATACTATGGTTATTCACATTTGTGTATTAGCAAACATTTTCTCAAAAAATGGAATTTAAAAGGTAAGTTTTTGGTGCATAGGGAGATTACTGATGCCATAAACAGGAGTGTCAATTGGTAAAGTCAACAACAGGAGTCACTGTGCACTTACTCCTCATGTAGGATCTCTGTCCTTAATGTGCTGTACATTGAGACTTAATGCTATAATGAGTACTCAAACAGTATATTTCGCTTTGTGTTTCTATGGGGGTGCAAACTGTTGAAATCTTTACTTAATGTATACTAAACTGATCTTCTGTAAAAAAAAAAAAAAAAGAAGAAATTATCAATTCCCAACTTGACTCTCACTGGGATTAAACATGAAAATAGGTCTGATCTGATTTCATCATCATTTAAAAAATCATCTATTATTTTTCACTTTATGTTTGTGTGGGAGCAAACTGTTGAAATCTTTACTTAATGTATGCTAAACTCATCTTCTGTAGATAAAGAGAATTGAAAATGAATCTTGGTGTGAATGGAAGGGGAGAGGGAGTGGGAAAGGGGAGGGATGCGGGTGGGAGAGACGATATGGGGGGGAAGCCATTGTAATCCATAAGCTGTACTTTGGAAATTTATATTCATTAAATAAAAGTTAAAAAAAGACACAACACTAAAAAAAAAAAAGGTAAGTTTAATACAAAAGATTTGAAATCCATGTAATTTTTTCAAAAAAATGTATTTCCATGAACTTTTTGAAGATAATGTCACACTGTGTTACCAGTGATTAGATTCAAGCTTTCAGTTGAAAACTAGAATTTTGGAAAACTTGCATCCACTACTATGAGCTGGGCTTCTTAACTTTTTTTTATAAGATTGATGGTAATATTCATGAATTTAAATTTTTTATACTGTATAATGAAATATGTACATCACTAAGCATAACTCAGTGAACCAACATTCTCCAAATGACTAATGTATGATGTTGGCAAAATAATGATGGGTAAAACATCCATTTGAAGTTAAAGCTATGTCAATGTAATGGATGAAAATGGTCACTAATATTTCTTCATATTCCACATTGCAACTAACTTTTAAGAAATTACCACTTGTCAAATTTTGGTGTAGTATCAAAGAAGAATATTCATACTTATCTGAAAAACTATTCAAGTACTCCTCCTTTATTTGACTACATATATTTCTGAAGCTTGATTTCCTTCATATACTTTCATCAAAATGACATAAAGCAACAGAATGTAATATAAGTATGACAGTCCTGTCTTCTATTAAGTCAGACATTAAAGGAACTTGGAAAAAATGTAAGACTGCAATTAAATATTTATAAATATAAATATCATTAAATATTTTATTTTAGAAAAGACAGCTATTTCATCACTTTTAAATATTTTTCTATGTTAATATGTGATGATGAGCTTGCTATTGTTATTTTAAAGCGAATAAGAAATATTTTTAAATGTTTCATTTTAATTTATGGCACAGTCAATATGGATAGGTATAAGCCATATAAAAAATCTTTGGATCCTTAATAATTTCTAACTGTGTAAAGGAGTCCTGAGACCACAGTCTGAGAAGCACTGACGTAGCACTGATGAGACAGGAATGTGTGGTTAAGAGGGAACCACAAATGGTGACCAGGCCATTCATTGACTGGGTGACTCTGCAAGCCATTTCATTCCTCTGAGCCTCAGTTTTCTTATCTGTAGAAGTTACAACATCCTTTCACCTCAGCAGGCTCTTATGAAAGTGCAATGAAGTATTACCAACATTGTCTTTAACACATAATAAACCCATAACAATTACTAGCTGCTAACATGGCCTTCATCTTGTCCTTCTTGGCCACTGTATTAAGTTGACAATAGTCAGGGTTGTTCAAATTTTTAAGGTCAGGATAAAAATGCCTTCTGAAAGAAAGAAGAGGACGCCCCCTCCATGGGCCATATGACCACAGCACATCATCATCTCAGAAGCAGGAATGGTAAGATGCCAATTAGCCTGTGTCCTAAGTCACTACAATACTGTCTGACGCAAGGATTCCACCAAGGATTAGGCTTTCTTCTTCCCAACGGGTGCTGAAGGGGAGTGGGATACAAAGATGGGAGAAAATGTATCACTTCCTAAACCACAAAAGTCACTTCGATTATCACCTGTGTGTGGGGGGGGGGGGGTGCCCAGAGTATACTAAATTGTTCCCAGTTATACCCAATTCACTTTTGTAATGGTGTCAAAATTCAAATGCAGTTGATGCATGTAACCTTTCAAAATTTTTGCCATGATCTTAAGGAAAGACAACCAGCCCTGTAGACAAAGCTGAGAAACAAAACCTCACCCCCCTCCCCACTTTTTTTTTTCTCTTTTTCCACTTACTCTTAAAGCTCTCTGGTGTAGGTACACAAACTACAAAAATAATTATTTCTCAATTTTCTCCTATAACTTTTTTCACAATATGAAAATATAAAGCTCTTTCCACTAGCTGCCTTTCTAATTCTTCTTTCTATTCCTGTTTCACTGCAAAAAGAATTTTGCCAACGAAAGTGCTATAAACAGCCATGCCCTCACTGAAAAAGGCAATATGCCGTCAGCCTGACATATACCTCGCTTTTCCGCTCATTGTCAACACGGTGATTGATGGTGTAGTTCATTAATGTGGGACGATTGTCAGCTTTTCCTGAATAAATATAAAAAGAAACAAAGAAATCCCCACCCTTTTCAAGCCAGAGTGAATTATTTCCTATTTTCCAGGCTTAGGTTTAAGGATCCATAGGGCATTCACCTTAAAGTAAATAATGAACACACACCCTTTCATGGAAGAAAGTTTTGGCTGAGATTTTATGCATGTACACACACACACACACACACACACAGAGAGAGAGAGAGAGAGAGAGAGAGAGAATAGGAGGTGGGAAGCATAATGTTCAAAAGGATAAAGAAATTTAGGTCCCTAAATTGTACTTTAAAGCAATACTTCATCTTTAGTATACATAGTTATGTAAAATGTGAGAAATTATCACCTTTGGAAACCTGTAAAGTAAAATGTATCTGTCATGTGCTTAAACCCTGCATAAAAAGTCACAAGGAAAGAAAGTGGTAGAGGGAATGGGTATTTAGAAGTCTAATTTACAGCTGCATAGGAAATTTGATTAAAATCAGTATATATCAAAGAAAGTTTAATGAAAACAACTAAACTAGATCTTTCCTTTTGATTTCCTTTTACTCCTGCTAGAAATTAGGGATGTTTACATTGCCTGATGCATTTACCTACATAAGCTGAAGAAAGGTGAGGTGGTTACAACGCGGCCACCTTAGCCCTTTTATCAAGAGGTGTTGTCTCAGTGATTATTCTCTGTGCTGGTATCCTTATCTTTCTCTCTGTATGAACCGTTGTAATTGGGGCTTTGCTAACTCCATTAGTCACAAGATCAACAAACACCATCGGGTGTGTCTTGCTTTTTAGTTTCAGTGTACAAAAAGCAACAACTGAAACAAAACATCCTCGTACATATGGTGCTCACAAGTGGATGAACACGCAGCATTTCACTCTGGGCATTCTGTTCCTCTACAGATTTTTCTTGGGTGGTAATGTGCTAATGACAATAATAATTTATTCCGAAGATGTGCTAAATTTCTTGACTTGAATTGTGAAGTATTTTGAATACCACTGGAAGGTACAGGAAACTGAGAAATGTGGGAAAAGCTGGCATTCTGCCGCCACTTGAAGATCAAATCTGATTGTAATAGAAGGTGATTGTTGAGAACTATAACCAACTTGGATGTATTTGGATGATTTCCCCTTAAAACGACAGCTTGCCTGGGTATTGGGTTTTCTTAGAGCACATATGTACGGGTCTGTTTTCAGGACGCTCTAATCACTAGTAATGTAGGTAACAGGATTCAAAGTCTAAAAACAGCTTACATTTACTGAGCACTGGGCTCATATCAGCAAGCAGTAGCTAACTGTTCACATATATATATATATATATATATTTTTGACAGGCAGAGTGGACAGTGAGACAGACAGAGAGAAAGGTCTTCCTTTTGCTCTTGGTTCACCCTCCAATGGCCGCCGCGGCCGGCGTGTTGCGGCCGGTGCATCGCGCTGATCTGAAGCCAGGAGCCAAGTGCTTCTCCTGGTCTCCCATGTGGGTGCAGGGCCCAAGCACTTGGGCCATCCTCCACTGCACTCCCGGGCCATAGCAGACAGCTGGCCTGGAAGAGGGGCAACCAGGACAAAATCTGGCACCCGACCGGTGTGCTGGCGCCGCAAGGTGGAGGATTAGCCTATTGAGCCACAGCGCCAGCTCTTCACATATATTCTTTCGTTCAATATATATTCTAACTCTATTAGATGTGAACTATCATTACTCCCATTTTAAAGATGAGAATGACAGGGCTCAGGTTACACAAGTGGCTTCTTCAAGGTTATATATGAGTAAACGGCAGTCAGCATTCTTACCCAACGATTTCTGACTCCAGAGCTAGAACTGAGCCACTAAAATACATGCCTTCTAATTAGGCTGGAAATGTTGAGAGAGTTTCTCTCATGGAAAATAGCAATCCCACCTGGCTTTAAAATGCTTCTCAAAATGGTACCACATTTGATGTCTCATTTCCTCCACACCCTAACTACATTAAGTCAGCAGAGCAGGTAACATATTCCTTTTACAGATGAGTAGAAGAAAGTACAGAGAGGTTAAAGTGCTGTCGTAAGGTTCAGCAGTTACAACTAAAGTAGCTGGGTCCAGAATTTGGGTTTTTCCAGGACACTAGCACAGTATAAAGGGGCAAAACAGAAACAAGTAAATAATCAAAGCTTATCAAAGTCACTGAAGGAGAGATAGTTGGTGTTGCTATATTTCATTATGCAGCTCCGTAGCTTGTCATATCATAAATGCCATGTTGCTCTACTAATTTTTCAGATCCATGAGATGACATATTATCTCTATGGCTTCAGTTGATGAGATCCTGGACTTTTCGGGGTAAGAGAAGGCTAAGATTCTTGAGAAGTTGAGGTGAAAGTGTCAAAGCTGCTGGAAATCGACAGATAAATTCAACATAGTGGGAAACTCTTCCAGTGAGTACTTAGTATTCTGCCCATACTTCTTAAGGAATCATAGCAACACTTCCTGAATGTCGTAGAATAATGAAAATGAATTGTGGGAAATGGAGAATTTTAAAGAGAAAAATACCTCCTATAAACTGTAGGCTTTCCACATCACAGTGGCCCCAAGACTGCAGTCTAAGTGTTCTCATAGCTTCACAGTAAATTAAGCTCAAAAACACCTTTGAAAACATCCTCTCACTTTTAAAATGTTAAGATGACAGACACAAGAATTCCAGCCACATCTCTTTGACTACGAGAACTCACAGTAAGTAGTGTACAAATATCATCAGTAGGGAGAGTGTGTATACTTTCTGCTTCTTAAAGATGTGTTGAGTTGGAGGCCAATGAGGAATACAATGAATGAACCCCAATAATGTACATACAATGAATTTATTCTGCATTCAAAGGACTCTTTCTTCAATTTCCTCACCAGCAAATTGGAAATTATATTTGTAACTTTATTTAACACTCTGAAGGAGCATTTCTCAGATCTATTAACTGAGTTTGAATGATTTCTTTCCTGTACATTTATTACAAGATGCCCAAGAGGAAGAAGAAGTTAAAGAATATCAGAGTTAAGCATGCTTTTGCTTCTTCTGCATAAAAGAAAAAAGAATATCAACTTTTGTAATAAAACAAAAATTATGAAGACAGAATACAGTGGTTCCTTAACCTTTTATGGGTGTAGACGCACTTGAGAATTTAATAAAAGCCTCTCCCCAGGAAAATTCCTGTTACTTAATAAAAAAGTTATATCCACTTTAAAAGTTTTACTGCCCCACCCCTGCAATCCAGCCTTGAATTGCCTACAGGTTAAGAAGCCCTGAATTATAACATCCTCAACACCATGAAAATTCAGTTCCTCTAATTGACTTGTCCCATTTGCTAACAAGATCAGAGATGATGTTCATGGTTTAGTGTTGCAAGTGCAGCGGTTATTGCAATTTTACTGGAATCCAAACCTTCTGACCCCACTCTTCCTCCCTTCTTCACTGGATGCATTACTCAGTTTCTGCGGGGTAGTACAGAGAATTGAATTAGAAACACTGTTAGAGAGCTGCTTTTGCATCTCTGCCACTGAAGATACAGATGATGAGTGAGGTGGGGGTTACCCACCAAGAAAACACCATGTTTTTCTCAGGGCAATCAAACCAGAAGGGTCAGACTTTCAAGATACAGCTGGGGCTGTAAAGGAAGCCAGAGTCTTTGGAGAACTGGGTGACACCATAAATAGTTGTGAGAGGATTTCCACTGGGGAAATGCCTGGTGCTGACACTGAGTCCTTCATCATTGTCCCAAGTTGGTGGCAACTCTGTCCATTTTTACAATCTAATTTTACAATAGATTAACTTTGAAAAGGTTTCCTGGTAAAGAGATTGTATGGGGCATATAAGTGGAACCAACCAATTCAGTCATTAGTGAGGGCAGCACTTTTATTCTCCTCTTAGAAAGAGAAAGAAGTCAAGAAATATAATTAACAAATCACAAGGCAACCTGGGAATCTTTCAGGTAATCCACCTTTGATGCTGCCCAGAAATCAGGTTTGCAGTTTTACAAACTCATACAACTGATCACGGTCATACTGAGGGAGAGGACGTGGGGCTTCTCTAGGGTTGTCACTGATGATGAAATTCAAACACAGGATAAATTTGTAAGACTACATTCACCTATACCCAGCAATACCTAGCACACAAAAGCGTTTGGTTCCAAAATCAAAGACAACTACTCCAATTCCAATTAACACAAGGTTTCTGTCTTACTTGTTCTTGCCTTATGAAGCCATAGAAATTAGTTTGACTTGCAAAATTCTGTTTTTAAAAACTCTTCCTATTTACATATGTTTTACTTCTCAAAAGAATGTCACCTTCCTATTAATGCAACACTTAACAAAGGCAATGTCAGAAATATGCCATTGTTGGGGGCTTTGTTTCTCACTTGCCATGTTTTGATTGGGATCTGTGTTAATTCACATGCTCTCATTGTGAGACAACTGAAAACTTTCACTGTCAATACAGTTTCCTAAGCATCTCAGAACCCAGGCAATTAGGTATAAATAAGTCATTGTCGACAAAATAGAGAATGTCATCTAATGTCTCCAATGAATAAGAGAAACAGCTGGAAAAGGAAAGGAAGGAGCACAGAGAGAGAAAAAAGGGGACACAGAACTTCTTTACAGGTCCCAGAAAAGGGAAAAACTTTACATGCCTAAATAAAGACACCAAAAGAAAATAAACATGCTTGAGAAATCATTATCCAATACACTTTCAAGCCAACTCCTAAAAACAGCTTTTCTGAAATGCTTTTGGATGACTGTTTATATGTTAAAATCAACATTTAAATTGTGCTACAAAGCTTATTGTGCACTACATAAGCAGTTCTAAGACCTCTAGAACAACATAACTTTGGGTCTAATCCACTCAAAACACTCTCTCTGCACAAGAAAATTTGGTTCGCTTTGGTTGGGAAAAAGTGAGGAATGTGCTTGCCTCCAAGTTAGGAGAGGGTCAAGAAAGCATTTTTAAAATATATTCCTCCAGAAGTGACCAGCAGCCAGGGCCCTTTCGTGCACCTGAGATCTTTGCCAGCCAAGAAGCAGATCAATTCCTGAAAGAAGCATTCATACCTGGAATATGCATGTATGCGCCCCAAAAATGCACACTTTCAAATTGTTTTTCAAATATAGTAGTTCAGAAATGAGAGGAGTTGGAAACACATAAGCTCTGTTTATTAAAATCAGTGGTAAATATTATGAGACATAAAGAAAATCTCAGCAATCAGAGAGATTCCACGCATATGACAAATGTTGGCATTGACTTTAGAAGTCACTTTCTCCAAACTGAAAAGCAACTTTCTGCGACAACATATGATAAGGACAGTGATCCACGTAATGATATGAGAGATATATTTTATTCTCTAATCTAAAAGAGTGATCACCACTTTTCAGGATATTATTTTACCTACCAGTGTGAACAACTCATTAGATATTTAATAATTCAACAATATTTCTACTAAAACAAAGGTACCAAACAAAAGTAACATAAAATGCAATCACCAGAAGTTTAAGAGGTAAAACTTCTGATCCAGAAATTCTATTCTAGGAACCTATCCTAAGACTGAGATCAGAGTGGAAGTTGAAGATTTATATTCAAAGATGTTCATCATTGTGATATTTATAACCCTAAAAGATTACAAATTACCTATATATCCAATAAATAATGTTAAATGGGATAATGATTCACTATTAAAATATTTTCCAAAAATGTTGTGATAACATAGGACATGTCATTTATCATTAGTAGAATATAGATTCAAAGCAGTAAATATGGATAACATATAAATAATATTTACTTACTTCTGGTTAGTCATACTCCTCAGTTTGTGGCACAGACACACACACATAACAAATACACACACACACACACATACATAAGAGTGCTTCAAAAAGTTCAGGGACAATGAAATTAAAAAGTTTATTTTGGTTCAAAAACTTTGAAATCCATGCATACAAGGGGTCTTCAAAAAGTTCATGGAAAATACTTTTTTTTAAAAAATGGACAGATTTCAACATTTTACATCAAAATAAACTCATCTTTTAATTCCACTATTCAACACATGTCTGAAATGTATGTATATGTTATATATTATTTAAATTTTTATTTTAACTGACACACAAAAATGTTTTCTTTCATAGAGTAACACTGGATGTTTCTAAATATATATATATATATATATATATATATACACACACACACACACACACACACTATGTAATGTCCAATCAGGGTAAAAATATCTCTTCAAATATGTAACATTTGTTTATGATGAAAACATTAAAAATCCTTTCTTCTAGTTTTTTTAGAGACACATACAGTATATTACCATTATATACAGACCCCTATAATAGAACTCCAGAGTTTCTTACTCCTATCTAACTATCGTTTGGCACCTGTTACTCAACCTTTCCCCATCTCTTTCCTACTCTTTTCAGCCTTTGGTTACATGCCACATATGAGTGAAATCAGGTGGTCCTTGTCTTTCTATGCTTAGCTTAACATAATGGCCTCCAATTTCATCCATGTTGCTGCAAATGACAATATTTCATCCTCTTCATGGCTGGATAGTATTCTATCATGTATATGCACCACATTTTCTTTGTCTATTTATCAGTTGATGGACTGATTGTTAGCATTTCTTGGTTACTGTGGATAATGTCCCAATGAACACGGGTGCGCAGATGTCTCTTCCCAGAGTGATTTCATTTCCCTTGAATACATGCTCAGCAGTGGGAGTGCTGGATCGTATGGTAGTTCATCTGCAATTTTTTTGAGGAACCTCTATACTGTTTTCCACAATGACTATACTAATTTACATTCCCACCTACAGTGTACAATGTGTCCTTTTCTCGACATCCTCACCAGCACTTGTTATCTTTCATCTTCTTGATAATAGTCAATTTAATTTGAAGAAGATGATACCTCAGTGAGGTTTTTATCTACATTTTATGTATAATTAGTGAGTTTCTTTTCAAGTGCCTATCAACCATTTAGGTGTCTACCATTGAGAAATTTTTTTTAAATCTACCTCCCATTTTTAATTGGATTATATACACTTTTTATTCTACTAGAAACAAAGGGGCAGATCATACAGAAAATTAAAAGAAGAAAAGAAAACATATTCCAAATGCATCTCTGCATATTAGTGCTAATGAATTATTTTTGTCTCCTATTAAAACCTTTCTATATTTTCCAAGTTTTCTATGACTTCATATCAGCAAAAGGACGCTTGCAAAATGTCAAAATGGCTTTGACTTCTATTAGTCTATATTCTAGTTAATTGATCTTTTTTAGACTTCAGGAACATAGGATGCTGGCAGTACAAGGTGGGCTCTGGATTGCTCGAGGGGCTCTCCACTATTCCATGACTCAGGACAGGAACTTAGCCAGAGAGACGTTACCCCAACCTCGAGTTCTCCATCCCCACATTGACTTATTTAAACTTATTGTCAAGTCAAGTCCTTTTCAATCACAGACGAGAAAAATTTCCCCAAAAAGTTAAAGGTCTTGCCTAAGGTCACACAATTCATTACTGGAAGATTTCAAATTAGAACTCAAATGCCTTCATTCAGATTATCCTGTGCCAACTATGTGGTTCTGTCTGTCCAACAAAGAGTACACACTTTCAGTTCATTAATAGTAGTAAGAGAGCCATAGAGAACCACACAATTTTCTTGTGCCATACTCCTCTTCATTTTCCTCCCCCAAAACACATACACACACACATACATACTATTCAGTGGCTATAGAACTTGACAGAGAGCTTTATTTAAGAAAAGGCACTGGAAGTCAGTTGAAAATGAAGTGTCAGACTTCCTTCATTATGTCAGTTTGGATCCTAAAACATCTTTGAAAATGATCAATTGTCTCCTTAATCTTGATAGTAACAATCATACTATGAATATGAAAAAGATGGCTGATCTGGTAAGGACAACTTCCTGCCATCCGTGAGATAACTATTTTAAACAGCACATTAAAAAACTAGCAAAAAATTAGCTCAAGAATTAAATAGTAGAGGATGTAAGTACAGCTAACACTCGCTTTTTCATGCAAAGGAAATATGTAGAAAACTTCAAAATTAATCATTTTCATCTGAGGAATATTTTTAAATATATCAGAACTTTCACTGCAATTATATTGTTTGTTTAATCACAATCTAAAATTTAGGCACTCCTTAACCTTCACACCAAAATATCAAATACAGGACTTGACACTCAGATACTAAGTTAATGCCGCTATCACATTTAAATAATCATGCCTGTTGAGTATGCAAGTTCACAGCCTAATAGAACAAAGTCTAACTATTGAAACAAAAGATTAAAGATATGCTAGGGCATGGCATGGGCAAATTTTTAATAAGGTACCTAACCAAAAAAAGATCATGATATCTTTTCAGAAGAGATAGAGACGGTTGGGTGGGTGGGTACACACAGACAAGGACAGAGTAATGCAATTTGCAGGATTTAAATCTGGTTAAATAATTTACCTAAAGAAGTTAGCAAAATTTCCATTTGCAAATGCAAAACCAACTTCTTCTCTTGCAACACCTTCAGTACTCTACCTGCCCATTACTCACACAATTGTTTCTCCAGAGTTCTATTGTTCCAAAAATTATTTATCTTCTTGCAAGCAAAGAGGAAATGGTCTCTGCTAGGTTAAAAACCCCGGAAAATACTCCCCAGAAGCATGACTAGTTTGCATCTTTTGGACAGCTAAGATCAAAGTGATTTTAAATGTTTATTTTTAAATAAGTCATTTACACTGATCTTGAAAAAGCCCTTTCACCCTTTAAGAACTGTATTTGCTTCTGGAACTCTTTCAGAGACCTACCAAAATCACACCGTACATTCAAGATGGCACTGTCGGGATTGTCAGTGCCTGATTTATCTGACACAATCTCAATGTCAGCTCCACAGGGAGTGCATCCAAAGGAAAGTAGGAAAGTGCACAAGGCTGCCCCTGGAAAGCCAGAGACTCCATGAACCCAGCCATGGGATGATGCACGCCACACGGCTCTCTAATTGGAAAAAGCTGCAAAGAAACCATACCGCGGGGGAAATCATAAACACTGTTTTTTGGGATCATTTAAGAAGGTAACCTTCATGAATCTCCAACTTCTGTTTACAGAGAAGGAAGTGACAACTTAAAGTCCCATTCTCTGCAAATTATAGACACACGCTGTAAAATGGTAGACACAAAATGCCACAAGGACATTGGGGGAGGCTGAGCCCCCACTCCTGTTCAAACCTGAAGGATGATTTGAATTGCATCAGGGTCACTGTATCTGAGGGAGTTTTTCCAGCCGCCTGACTTTATTTCACATCTCAAACACAACGCTTCTTTTATGAAAACCCAGCTTAAATATTAATGCGTGTTTTCTTAAGGAAGTGGAAGGCAAATCAACTTCCTGGTACCCAGGGTATCTGATTTCTAAAATGGTCTAACACTGATTGTCACAGCTCCGCCAGATGTGAGGGGTGAAGCTCTGTAAAAAACGGAAAGGCTGGCTTTCAGGCTCACTGCTGTGCGGGTCCCACGCCTCCCCGAGCTGCATCCTCTGAGAGTATATTTTTGTTAGCCGGCTGCCGGAAGCCCTCAGCTGCTTGAGTTGTTTTGCGATCCTGTGAGGACCTTCCCAGCCCTACTGTCAGCCCTGAAATTAAGAGTGTTTTTGCTGGTACATTTCAGGGGGCTGGTTAAAGTAATAAGTATTAGCAGAAGCATCGCTGTTTCAGCAGAATGGGCCAAGGAGTGAGGAGGACGTACAAGAGCAGGGCTCAGAAGTTTGCTAAAAAGCTCATTTTGAGCAAACCTTTGTTCTAAACACTCTTGTGACCTCCTGCATCCAGAAACAATGTCTTTTGTTACTAAACCCCCCTTCTTCTACTGCTGCGTTTGTTTACTGACATTTTCAATACCAGGCAATACAAAGAGTATTTCCTCATATTAACTCCAAATGTCACAAAGAACAAAATTTGGTTCTAAAGAAGCCTGTCTAACCAGATAAGATGCCCTCAGCTAAGAAAAAATATAATGAAAACAAATCTCGCTCTTTAATGTGGGCCACACAGCCCCAGCGGAGCCTCGGGTCTGCCTTTCTTTCCATGTCACTTGGAAGGAAGCCGCCCGGCTTTGCATCACTCTACCCAGGCAAGGCTGGTCACCATGACTCCAGTCTCTGCTTAGAAAACGCTCATGTGGGACTTGTGCATGACCTAGAGTCTTGTCGCCTACTCTCGTGGGCTGAACTGCGTTCCCTGCCCTGCTAAATTCTATGCTGATGTCCTAATTCTCGGTGCTTCAGATGGTGACTGCATTGGAGATGGGGCCTTCACATAGGTACTTAAGATTAAAATTAAGTGAGATCAATGTGGTGGGCCTTAATTTAATCTGCCTGGTGGCCCTCCAAGAAGAGGAGATTGGGACACAAACAAGCCTAGAGGGGAAGTCATGAGAAGACACTGGAAGAAGATGACATCTACAAGCCAAGGAGCAGGGCCCTCAGAAGAAACCAACCTTGCCAACACCTTGACCTTGGATTCCTAGCTTCCGGAACTCTGAGAAAATTAATTTCTGTGGCTCAAGCCACCCAGTGTTCCTAACTTTGTTAAGACAGTGCAAGCAAACTAGTACATTCACCAAGCAACTGCTAAGTTTTAAAAAACAAAACGTCATTTTAAGCAGAACTTCTGAGTTACCAGAGGATGATTCATAGAGAATGCATAGATTTTCAAATTAATTTATTCTGCAAGTATTTCTTAAGCACCATGCTAAAGCAAAGGGGACATGGTAGTAGGCAAAAGCAGACAAGGTCCCTGCCCTCCTAGAGTTTACAGACCACAGAGGGAGGCAGACATCAATCAGGCAGTCCCCTAAGAAATGTATATTATAGTTCAAGATCAGCACTCTGAAGGAAACTGATCCAGTGATGTGGGAGTGAAAACAAAGGAGCCTGGTCAATGCAGGGCCTCAGAGAGGCCTTCCTAGTGATGGGATTTGAAGAATAAGAAGCAGGCATGAAGGTAGAACAAGAAGAAGGCTCCCAAGATCAAAGAATACAACTACAGAAGTTCTGAAGGCAACAGGAAACACGAGTGGAACTGGAAAGTCAAAAACACCGGACTGAAGTCCAGGTTGAAATTTCTGCACTAACTTCTCAACCTAGCACTAAGGACGGAACGCACTTAATCACACACACATTCTCTAACACACATCTCCCAGTTAAAGGTGTTGAAGTGTAATGACAGACTTCAGAATTCCAAAGAAGAACAGGAACCTCTGGCTTAAAAGTCTGCCTCTCTTGGGGCTGGTGCTATAGTGTAGTGAGTTGAGCCTCCATCTGCAGCACTGGCATCCCATGTGGGTTCCAGTCCGTGTCCTGGCTGCTCCATTCCTTCCAGCTGCTCCCTGCTGATGGCCTGGGAAAGCATGGAAAATTGTCCAGGTGCTTGGGCCTCTGCACCCCTTTGGGAGATCCAGAGGGGGCTTCTGGCTTCAGATTGGCCCAGCTCTGGACATTGTGGTTATTTGGGGAGTGAACCAGCAGACAGAAGATCTCTCTCTCTCTGTCTCTCCCTCTCTGTCTGTGACTCCGCCTCTCAAATAAATAAATAAATATTTTTTCTAAAAAAAGTCTTCCTCTCTTTTAAGTCTAATTCAGTGACTACCTGAATATAAATAAAGATCTATATGAAAAAATTTACAACTAAATTTCTGCTTTATGAATAAATTCCACATTTATGACAACATCTGGCTTTGTAAGCACACAATGTGAAATTGAGTTCTACAAGAAAAAGGGATTAACTGTACAAGTATCAATAGAAAGGGAAACTGTCTTTTATGATTTCTACTCCAAACCTTTTAGAATTCATGATCAGTGAATCTTACCACCTTCACTTGACATGAAAAGAGGTATTACACTAAAGTGACATAGGACTCAAAAATATTACTTAATAAAGAAAACAGAACACAAAGGAGAAAGTATAGAAAATAAGCATCTTTCTCTAGTGACTACATTATCATGTTCACAAAATGAGCAGAAAGAAGGAAAAATTGAGGGGGCAGGTATTTGGTGTAGCAGTTAATCCGACATTTGAGATGCCCACATCCCAGATAGGAGTGCCTGGGTCTGCGTCCAAGCTCTACTTCTGGATTCCAGCTTCCTGCCAATGCACACTCTGGGGGGGCAGCACATGATGACTCAAATAGTCGGGTCCCTGCTATCCATGTGGGAGACCTGGATTGAGCTCCAGGCTCCCAGCTTCAGCTTGGTGCAGCCTCAGCCATTGTGAGCATTTAGGAAGTAAACCAACAGATGAAAGCGACATTATTTCTATTTCTCTCTCTCTCTCCCTTTTTCAGATAGAAAAATAAATAAATAAGTAAATACTATTTTAAAAAAGTAATACAGAAAGATTAGTAATGTTACAGCTAAAAGTAGTAGTGATGTTTTTGAATGATGCCAGCTATAAGACACATAGTAAATGATTTCTTTAGGGCCTTATTTATTCCTCACAACATACCTGAAGTTAGCAATTACTATCATTCTCATTTCCAGCTTATAGGTGAATAAATCAAGAGGCATCTAAGTGACTTCTCCAAGGTCACTGCGATGACTAAATCTACTGTTGATCCCAAATCAGTTTTCTCTTTCATCTGAGGTGATAACATCATCAGTATTTGTCTGAGACCTTGGCTGTCTAGCCTCCTTTATAGCTACATAACCACATGGCCAAGCTCTAGCAAGTGAGTTGAAACCAGAATGCTAGGTACACCATTCAGTGCCATTAAGGGGAGAAGTCTGTCCTGTCCTTTCCATCCTCCATTCTGCTTCTAGGAATGCTGCTGTGATGGCCTCAATTCCATCAGATGGCAGGGGTAAAGCTACCCTCCACAAGTGGCAGAAAAGTGTAGTAGAGGTAGCCTTACTGGAGGTTTTGTGTAGCAAGACTTCCTCCCCATCTCTAGGCTGCTTATGCTCAGGTTTCCTTTATGAAATGGCTTATGTGATGGCAGTAAACTTGTGTCTTATTCAGGTCACTGTTTCACTTTGTGTTGGATTGAGCCAGGGGTTCCCTCACTTGCAGACAAGTCTAATCATAGCTAATACATCAACCTAAAGAAAAGTCTGACATCCTGAGCAAATTACTGAACTTCTCTCCATTTTCTACTCTGTAAAAGAGCATGAGTAATACCTACCATAGAGCATTGTGTGAAATAAATACGATATGAAGTCATCGCAATATCTAGCACAGTCCCTCAGTAAATACTAGCTCAAGCAACGAAACACAATAAACTCCACAGAGCTGGTAAAAGTCACCGCATTCTCTTGCAAGATGTTCACAAAGCTCCAGCATCCAACTCTAGCAAAGGGCTCCCTAACTGGCACTCTTGAGAATTGCAAGTGCTCATCTTGCAGTTGATTTTGAAGCTCCTCCTAGAGATAACATGAGCTTGTCTTAAACTGAGCGAAAGCACCTGGGGGAGGTGAAATGTTGGTGGATCCTGAAGCCAGCAGCCTCAGGGCAGGTTTTTGTTCCTTTCAGACTGCCTGTCTCCTGCCACCTCTACTTCCAAAGAATGCCTCAGACTGGCCAGATCTCTGTGTCCCTAAGTTCAGCCAGGCTGGGCTGCCTGAGAGTTTTTCTTTCCGCTCTACCATCCCCACATTAAAAATATACATTATTCTTCAAGCACTGAGGACAGTGCTATATCTTCCCCACCTTTGTGCCCAAACACCTGGAATTGTGCACAAAGAACTTCGACATACAAAGAGAACCTACTGGTTTGCCAAAAGTCAGGTTGCAAAGACAGCATGGAAGGCAAAAAAAAAAAAAAAAAAAATCATAAATAGTTCAAATTACCCTTGAAAATCACTTATATCATCCATGAAATATTACACATGTGGATTTGTTTACAATCCACTAAAATTTGAGAACCATTGAGCTGGACTAAAGATAGGAACAAACAGAAAATCCATACGTTCCTATCTGGACATTCAAACTGCCCTGTCTTTATGAGAACTGTTAAATCCCTATCTTGTCTGGGAATGGGTGGAGAGTAAAGCATTCCTCCTTGCCCCTCTAGATATTAAGTACATAAAGTGGTAGTGTGTTACTTGAAGAGAGAACTAAATGAGATGGTGTCTGTGAAAACACTCCATATAGAACCTAACAACTGGAAAGTAGACCAATAATATTTCCTAGGTTTAATCTAGAGCTTTCTCAATTAGATCCACACATGGTTCTCTGAAAAGCTCGAAAGAAGAATTTGGCCAGTCCCTTCCCCTCTTTCCAACTCACTGTTTGCAGCTATAGACCCCTGATTGTCTTCTACCTTCTTGCCTTTGGGAATTACTCTCTCATGGATTAGCTGCATGGGGTAGGGGTTGAGAGAACAGATTAGGTACTAAATCAGTGGAATCAGTTAAAACATCAGCTTCAATCTAACCCAAAAAGAGATTCCAATGGGGATATGACAACTTCTCTTCACTTAAGCAAATTTAAAATGCTTGCTTTTTTTCCCCCAATATAAATAAATTTTAAAGCAAAATTACAGCAAGTGAAAGAAATGTCATTCCCAAGAGTTCACCCTGTATTCTGAAGGTGCCAAGGTACCAAGGGCTCCCTGCCCATGCCTTGAATGCCAGATGTCAGTGTCATCTCTTCTGGGACTCAGGCGAGGACAGCTGGGTGCACACCTACCAGCCAATCAAAACCTGAGCTCAAGGTGTGAAATCCATTTTTAGCTCTATCCTTGGATCAAAACTGACCTGGGTGGAGAACCTACCAAAAAGGCAGATCTTTCTTGACCTTTTGGTTGGCCTAAGAAGAAAGAACAGATATGTAGATAACTTCACGAACCTTCACCCACAGAAATCCACAAACACACTTGGAGATGACCTTAGAGGAAAAATTCAGCTCAAACTCTCTAGAGTCCACCAAAAATAAATACAATACAAGCCACAGACAAGTAACAAATGCAATTCTAAATGTTCTTGGTAGCCTGCACAATTCAGAAACAGAAAGTGACCAGAAAAGTTAGTTTTAATGACATTCTACCTAACACATCATATCCAAAATATTATCATTTTAACACTTAATTAATATTTTAAAATATTGATGCATTTTTCAAAATCCAAGCTATTTTTTGCACTTACTGTATATCTCAATTCAAACTAGTCACTTTTTTTTTTAGCATTTATTCATTTCATTTTCATCTAGTTGAAAGGCAGAGCAACAGAGAGAGAGGAAGAGAGAGATCAGCCATCGGCTGATTCACTCCCCAAATGCGAGCAACAGCCATGACTGGACCAGGCAGAAGGCAGGTACCTGGATCTCTGTGTCTGCCAGGTGTGTAGCAGGAGCCCAAGCCCTTGAGCCATCACCTGCTGCCTCCAAGGATATATTAGCAGAAAGTGGGATCAGAAACACAGCAGTCGGGACACAAACCAGCACTCCAATACGGGATGTGGGCATCCAAAGCAGCAGCATAACCACATCCTCACCCCTCAAACTAGCTACTTTTAAGTGCTTAATAGCCACATCTACTGAGCAGCTACATGTTGAACAGCACAGCTCCAAATGAAAGGTGACAGGCTAGGAACCAACAGATTAATTTTGTTTTGGCTTTTATAGTGATTTGAATGTTTTTAACTAGTTGCCATCATTTAAAAGCAGATTTCACATTAAAATATCATCTTCTGGCTTTAGAAAAGTTGATTCTGGTCACTCTGGTTTCAGACTCTCCAACAGCAACAGGCAGATCTGAGAACTGCTGCAGCTCCCCCCTTTAGAAGCCGCATTTGCTTTCCAGTTTGCCACCGCTCTCATTCCCCATTACTTCAGTACCTTACACTTCCTGCCTGGCCATATCCCAGTAGGTAGCATAAATAGCAAAGTCACAACCTTATGGAGATAACATCAAAACTATTGGCTTGTTTAATGTGGAAACTTTTGAAAAAGAAATGTATTTATGTATTTGTCCTTTATTTGTTTTCCTACCACTTACCATTTATGTTACCATGAACTCTGAATTTAAATGGGGTCATATACACAAAGAAGAAACAAACCCTTGCTTATTGATTTAGGAAGAGACGGAAATCAGCCTAGGAAAGGAAGTGATCTTGTTTACTGTTTTTCAAATAACTGAAGACACAAGATTGAGAAAGCAAAGGGGCATTAGAACACCTTGTTATTCAAATCCTCCCCTAAAAGGTTGGTCTCTAAAAATACTAGTGTAGATGGAAACAGTCTTCTCTCTGTGTCAAAAATTTCCCATGTATTGGTCCCCTCTGAAGCTCCTATGAGTGTTTCTCAGGGGTCCATTTCCTGTCTCCACCACTCCACCAAAGCCTCCTGGCAAGGGCTATGACGCCTCTCAGTACCCATTTTCATCCCCACTTTCTTCCATCTTTCCTCACACTAGACTTTTAAGGATCTTCCACCAGCCGGCGCCGCGGCTCACTAGGCTAATCCTCTGCCTTGCGGTGCCGGCACACCGGGTTCTAGTCCCGGTCGGGGCGCCGGATTCTGTCCCGGTTGCCCCTCTTCCAGGCCAGCTCTCTGCTATGGCCTGGGAGTGCAGTGGAGGATGGCCCAAGTCCTTCGGCCGGCCCTGCACCTGCATGGGAGACCAGGAGAAGCACCTGGCTCCTGCCATCGGATCAGCACGGTGCGCCGGCCACAGTGCACTGGCCATGGCGGCCATTGGAGGGTGAACCAATGGAAAAGGAAGACCTTTCTCTCTGTCTCTCTCTCTCACTGTCCACTCTGCCTGTCAAAAAAAAAAAAAAAAAAAAAAGATCTTCCACTTTTCCCTGCTATTGTCACTCCTATCAGATCCATCCAAAGGCATTTTTACATTTGATTCAAGGTCTCAATCAGAGCTTTAAGTCATTCCATCATCTACCCTAGTGGTCCCTTCAGATCAGGCCAATAATAACACTAACAACACAACAATGAAGTGGATTCAACAGTGATGTGAAAGTTAACATCTAAAGTCAAAATAGCAATATAAAGTCAAAATATTTCTTGAAGGTCCCTTAAACTACTTGTACAGTGCAGAATACATGCATCAACAACTTTATCCATTAATATCTGTGCACAAAGTTCTGAGTAGCAGTATGTTCATGTCTCAGGCCTTTGAACACATGGACACACAGTGAACGGAATGGAGAACATTAATCAAACTCTTCTCATTCTCTTATTCTTCGTTTCTCTGTTTTTTGTTTGAGTATACATGAAGTCAGGAAGATAAATGCATGCACAGTGAGAAATGACTGTGATAATAACTTTATAATATATATCACTAGCTGAGCATTTATAGCATGCTAGGTCCTGCACCAAACACTTTATAAATACTCTATGCTTTAATCTTCACAAAGACTCTGTCCCCATTCTTTCTTACAGGAACAGGCTTGAAATGGTCAAATCATTTGTACCAAATCTTGTAGCTAATTATTAAGAGGCAGGGCCAGGAATTGAGTGTGTATCCACCAAAGAGGCCTCATTTTCAACAATGCAGCCAAAATCCATAACCTCACTCCTCATGGCTTGCGACTATGGACAGAAATTTTACGTACTTTTCTCATCCATTGAATCTGGGCCTTCACTCACATCCTCTCCATGAGAATGCGAGCCACCCCAGATCTTGGCGCTATCCTATAGTCCCTTTTCTCCAAACAGTTCCGT
Source organism: Oryctolagus cuniculus (assembly GCF_964237555.1). NCBI lineage: Eukaryota > Metazoa > Chordata > Mammalia > Lagomorpha > Leporidae > Oryctolagus > Oryctolagus cuniculus. The sequence goes on from NC_091437.1 coordinate 45,930,089, forward strand.
GTCTTCTCCAATCAGTGTGCGTGCAGTAAGTGTTTACAGATGGCGAGTGTTTAGTACCAAAAGTTCAGAAGACACCCAAACCAACCATAATTCCCACGACTAGAGAAACGTTTTTAAATGTTTATTATTTAGGGTCTACTGGGGGTAAAACTCCCCCTTCCCTCTCTAGACTCCATGAGAAAGCACTTTACTAAGCCACCACATAATTTACATTTTCTCATTTTCTCCTGTAAAAATTATAAATCTCTGTATAATTTCCCACAACATTTAACAGGAGAATATTTAAACTAAGAAATGTCTTGTGGATATAAATGTCAGCCTCATATGACTAAGTTTGGCATATTATATAGCTAAATAATATCCTAGACTTCCTGTGTGTATCTGTATAACAGTACTGTAAATATAAATGAAAAAATAAGTAATAATTTATGAAAACTGATTTGCATTTCCAAATATAAAATGTGTAAAATCCAACTAATTAGCCAGAGTGAGGGCTGAGGTGTTTCTATAGCAACTATAAAAATGCTAAATTATTTTTTCTCCAAAGTGTTTTATATCTGCCTCATTAATGTTTGTTTTTCTCATTTGTTTTGTGGATATTTCCAAAGTGAAAGGTTTCAAAGATTGCAAAGATTCTCTGCTTTATCACAAAGTTCAAGAACAGTTTCTCACTAAGAACTGTCTCATGTGCCGCCTGCAATGTGTATTAAAACTATATTTGGGAGAGTTTCTTTCATGCTACTGCCTTCATCCTTTGTTCTTAGCCTCCTCTTAAATTCTTCTTTTCTCTTCATGCCCCTGATTGTTCTCGGTGCATCTCTGTTAAGGAGATGTTAACCGAAGGTCAGTTTTTTATCTTGCATCCTTTGCTGCCACCCTGATAATTCCTGAGAAAGTCTGATCCAAGCAGGCAGACTCCAGCTGAAGATAATAAAAAGCTCCTATGAACACCAAGGGAGTCTGAGCAGTCACCTCAGCCCCTGGGTCTCAGTTTCCCCACCTAAAAATGAGGTGCACGGACAATGGCCCATTACTCACATTCTCTACAGACCCCCCCCCCACCCGCCCCAACAAAACCAGCCCAGCTTAAACTTGTGGCCCTCCAGCTCTCATGAAGCAGCAGTTCTGAACGATGGGTCAAGTTTTAAATTGATGGGCTTCAAAGGACCATGAGTTCCTTGAATTCACAGCAAACATGTTTTTATTTCAGTGGCAAGGTGCATAAGCATGTCTGCACTGGGCTCTAACTTCCTTGAGAATGGGAGAGGCTCTTACTTATTTGTGTCCTCAGAGCCTAACGCAGTGCTTGCCAGGAACAAAGGTCTGCCTTGACCTCGTAGGCTTCCACGGTGCCCCCCATACCTACCTTGCTCAATCCTCTCCAAGACTTCACTGTCCACTGAGGGGGGCAGGTTCCTATGTCCTCACCCCTCCTCCTGCAGGTCAATGCCCAGCTCAAGGCCCATTTTCTTCGCACTCTGCTGCTAATTTACTTCACCTGCTTTGCTCCTGCTGTAAAATCTTATCATGGGGTGGGCGTTTGGCACAGCAGTTAGAACCCCACATGGAATGCCTGCGTTCCATAGGGAAGGGCAGCACTTAGAATTCTGGCTTCCTGTTCTGTGCACCCTGGGAAGAAATAGATGATGGCTTAAAGGCTTGGATCCCTGCCACTTATATGGGAGACCGAGACTGAGTTCCCGGCTCTTGGCTTTCACCTGGCCCAGCCCTGGCTACTGCAGGTCTTTGGGGAATGACCCAGCAGATGGAAGATCTCTCTCTCTCTCTCTCTCTCTCTCTCTCTCTCTCTCTATGACTTTCAAATAGATAGATAAACATAAATAAATAAAAACTCCTACACTATAATCAACCCAACATAATCCAGCTACAATAAGTTTACCCATTCTGTCAGTTTATCCTTCACAACTGAGACAAGAGTCAGGGCCAAGGACTCTTCCCTCCCTCCAAAGCGCCTAGGACAGTGGAAGTCAGACACACAGAAACAAAACAGATGTTCAACAAATATATCTGACCAAGTCAAATTACAGAAGTAATTAATAACAATTATTTATCTATAAGCATTTAATTTATGCAACAGAAAGGAGATAATATATATAATGCAATAATAACATAATATACATGAATATACTTATTATGGCAACTTACTGATCTTATTTCAGTGAATGAATGCTTTCTGACTTTTGACCTCTTTCAGAGAAAGCTGGCACCTATGTGTACATCTGAATGTCGCAGTCACTCTTTGCAATGCTGGAGTCATTAATTCATGCCATGTTCATTACTCATGCTCAGCGGCAACTCTGAATTTATTTGCAATTTTTTTCAATTTCTTTATCTCAGTAAATTGAAACTGAAGACTTTAGTGCATGATTATTCTCTAAAGCAATCTCTTGATGTTTGATTAGATGTTGGTGGAGTTAAATAAGAGTTAACAAAGCAACCTACCTTGGAGGAGATTCTAGTAATCTCCCATCAAATAAAAGGCAACCACTTGACAGGGGAAAAAAAAAAAAAAGCAGCACTAAGAATTATAATGCTGAAGCTTATAATTGCTATTATTTCCTAATAACATGGATTCCAAACAGAACTATCTCTGACGGTCTAACGCTAATTCTCTAACTCTGCCAAATTCCCAACAGAACAACAGGGTATGAGCAGCCAGGGGTATGTGTGTTGTTGCATGCCGTTCATGAATGCAGACTATTCCATGTGTGAGCACACAGGCATATGTGTATACAAAGACAAGTAGGCTTTGCCCAAAAATACCCAGCTCCACTTAACTCTAAGCCAAGTTTACGCAAACCCTAAATCCTAGTCTTTTTGTTGAGTGTTATTTATACCTTCAGCAAAGCACACGGCATCACGTCTGAGTGACGGTGAACAATGAGGATCTCCTTAAAGGACTGTACTCTTGACAAAGAGCATACACAACCAGCCCAGCTGGAAGGGACTCACTTATAATGCCCCTTTAGCAGTGGCTGTAATAATTTAATACCATTAGTCTCAGTCTCAACTGTAAATGGCCTTAATGGACCCTGTGGTGTTCCTTCAGATTATGTACTGATATTGGGGCACAGCTTTTATGCTCGCATTACCGCTGCTAATTGTAAAGCGCTTGTGTCGGATACACTCAAGTGTGGCAATAAGCGTCTTCAGTTAACTTCTTAAGGGCACAGCTTTAAAAGCAGCATTTGTCAGCACGATAAAAAAGGCAAGAGTGTTTCATCTGAACGTCGAGGGGGATCCAGCAAATCTGATTGCCTCGTTCTTACTTCTTTGCAACAAGCACTGTTGCTTCAAAACTTGTTAGCAGCCATCTCCTCAAAGGATTTATTTTGATAGTTCATGAACGTGTTGTCACACAGCATAATTAAAGCTTACAGAACTATTATCAAAACACAGAGGAAATGTGCTCTGGGAGGCTGATGGCTACCCGGCCGCCTGTGTCTGCCGCTTCCCACAGGATGTGCACTGACTGACCAGCTGGCTCCCAAGTTCTGACACTAGGCATATGGAGGAAAGTCAGGCCTCGGGGTAAAGTGCGCGGGCAGGCTTCAGTGAGCAATCAATTACAAGGAACAGCCAAACCCCTCTTGGTGACTGTATATATTCCCACCATCACACACTGCCAGCTTGCCTCTATTTTGAATGCCATAAAACTTGTAGGGAGCCAGCTCATGTGAAACTCCTAAAGATATATGGTAGGGATTAACCATAAAAACACTAATTAAGGATGGGCTGAGGAATGAGAAGACAGGTAAAAAGGCTTTCTGCCTGACTGTTTGTATATAAGAAAGAAGGAAGAGAACTAAAAATGGAGTCCTCTCTGTTTGTTTGCTAAAGACTGGCCACTGGGATGAGGCATGGGACTGCTTGGGCAGTGCAACATCATGTGTTCCTCTAAAGAACTCTCATCTCAATGGTATTTGAAGAGACACAAATGGACAGAGAGGAAAAGAAGAAAAAAAAGGCAAGAAGAACTTTTGTACTTAAAGTTTCTTTTTTTAGCGTTTGACTTTTAAAAACTATGTTTAAAAACTATTTTTTAAAGTCACCAAGTAAAAATGCAAATAGGAATTATGAAATTAAACAATTTCCAAACAGCCTTGACTTTGGACCTTGGCTTCCCAGTTCTCCCCCCAATATAGCTTGCTTCCTCTGCTTTGGGAACCGGGAAAGCTTGGGATTCTGGTAATCTCCCACAGTGAAACACAGTAATAAAACTGGTGGTTCACTTGCAGAAAGGGGAACTTGAATGCAAATATTAATTTATTTTCTATAACAAGGGTGAGAATTCTCTCACTAAAAAGAAAGCTAAGTTTGTGCAACTTGTTCATGCAAATCACTTTAGACGAAAGGAGGAGTCAATAGATCATTAGGTGCTCTCCTCTTTTAAGATTGATGTATTTATTTTGAAAGTCAGAGTTAAAGAGACAGAGAGACATAAAGAGAGGGATCTTCATCTGCTTTTCACTTCCTGGATGTCCAAAACAGCCTGTGCTGGGGCGGGTCAAAAACAGGAGCCAGGAGCTTCATCTGGGTCTCCCACATGGGTGGCAGAGACCCATATACTTGGGCCATTTTCTGGTGCTTTTCTCAGGCACATTAACAGGGAGCTGGATCAGAAGTGGAGCAGCCAGAACACGAACCATCACCCATATTGGATTCTGACATCATAGGCAGTGGCTTTACCTGCTACACCACAACCCCAACCCCCACAGTGCTCTCATTTGATTGTACACTATGATGGTTATCTGATAGACACAGTACTACAGACCTTATGAACAGAAATTGTGCCCAGTGTACAGATAAGAATATCAAGTTTGGACTAAATCAAGCAAGGATTTTTCACTATTAAGAAAAATGCTGAACTTCAAACCCAGTTCTGTCCAGTGTCCATGTTGTGCTTTTTCATTGGTGTCTCCATTGTCTTTGCACCCCAGTGATACCCTTGAGTCTGCTGCACTGTATCCTAAAAGGATACTCCCAAGGAGTTAAGACTTTGCAATAAAGCAGCCCTTCTTTCATCAAATTACACTGGCAAAGTTAGAAATTTATATATTTTCTAACAGGCAGGTAGTGACAGGAAGAAAGACACTTGATTAATTTTTACATTTCTTTTTATTCATAAAAATAAACTTGTAACAGCTAGCTTCCATACCACACACTCTGTCTGAATTTATAAGGAAACTCAGATGCATCCTGAAAGAAGTCACAAATGTATTGCTTTACCATGAAATAGCATGAAGTATGACAGAGGAAGCCCACTGATGGGAAATGAATCCATGTAAAAACAATCAGGCCTTGCTATTGAAATAAAATCATCCTACGTCTAATGTGGAGTAGGAGGAAACGGTGGGAAACGGAGGTGGGCATATGAGAAACATTCATATTTCCTCAACAATTCACAGGCTTATGAGATTGTCTCTTTAGAATCAAAATTCTTTCTTTAGATTGCTACTGTCACTACTCAAGCAAGATAATGTAAATTGTTTGTGAAAACAGTAGTTGAAAGCCCAACACCTTACTCCCTAAGGATGGAAAAGCTAAAATCTCCATGACTTGGGTGGGTCATCCCTGGTGTTCAGCTCCGGAGACCTTATACACTCCACAAACCGATTTCTAGAGCTCCAAAACCTCCACAGATCCAAGCCAATAAGGCATGAGGTCACTTTTCATAGATTTCTGATTGCCTGCTGGAAGATTTCGTGAAAACAAAAACCTTACCTTCACTCACTACCTACTCAACATCTGACAAGCCAGGGCTACAACATGATGAGGCTGAAGTCTAAACAACATGCCTATCAGAAATGAAATCTTAAAAAATTATACAACTTTTCCGATTTTATGGCCCTTGCTGGTTGCTTTTTGGAAATTCCTTAACAGTTCTATCATAAACCAAACCAGACACACTTCCCCGCAAAAAATCAGTACTTGAACCTGAAAACCTAATGCTACAAAGAAAAACCACACTCCCAATGTGTGACTCACTTCAAACACAGCCCCCATAGGTGCAGACCTGTCATGATCAAGGATTTTCAAAGTAATACACCCAGGCAGGGGGTAAACTAGATTTGAAGCAATGAAATAAGACCAAAGCTTCTAAATGGGGTAATACTGACTTGGATGTGTAAGTAGAGATGTGCTGCTGTAGAAATAAATGCATCAGCTAAGGTATTTGGAGCAGTGGCTAAGACACTGCTTGGGGACATGCACATACCACATCTGGAGTGCCTGTTTCAAGTACCAAAGCACTAACTCTGTGGTAAGCATCTGAAGAGTGAACCAGCAGATGGAAGACAGATACTCTCTCCCTCTGCCTTTCAAATAAAATGAAAAATAAAAATAAATAAGACTTTCAAAACAAAATGCATCTTGAAACTTCAAACCCCTACCTAGCAGAATCACCTGTAAATGAGTGACTACTACTCAGAAGCATTCTCAGGGGTCAACCAGAATGGCCAGCTCTCAACCACTTAAAACTCAGCTGAAACCTGGTGCTCACACAAAGTAGATTGCCACTCAAGGCCTTGTTGTGGACAGTGGCAAGTGTGTATGGCAATGAAGACATTTCAGCTCCAAAGTTATAGGAAGCACTGTTTACAAAGGTACAGAATAATCCGCAAAGTCCTTTGGTCACCAAAGCCCTGCATTTCCCTGGTCAGCTGGGCAACCTCAGCCCACACAGAAGGCATCTATCTGACTTCCCTTTCCAAAACAGAGGTCAAAGGGGACTGAAAGTGAATCACCTCCTTGGTATGATGGTTTATAATGGTCTTTCTTTAACACCAGGTGCTAAGTTATATTGCCTATGCGCTCCTTATATTTTTACACTCTCTGATGCATGCTAGTGAATTCTACCACAAGGAAAGCAACTAAGTGACTTCCAGAGAGGAAAAGGGACTGCTGAGGTGTCCAAGTGTGCATGTAAGATGGTTTATAATGGTCTTTCTTTAACACCAGGTGCTAAGTTATATTGCCTATGCGCTTCTTATATTTTTACACTCTCTGATGGATGCTAGTGAATTCTACTACAAGGAAAGCAACTAAGTGACTTCCAGAGAGGAAAAGGGACTGCTGAGGTGTCCAAGTGTGCATGTAAGATGCCCAAAAAAATAACTGTCCCACCAAAGAATTCCTGCAACTATTTCCTGAGTACATGAGTTATGATTTTTGTTTTTCCTACACAGTGTATATACATGATGTGACACGCTTTATTTATTGGAGCTGATTTATCCACACTGCTTTATTGTTGACCAGCTTTTATTTCTTCTTTAACCTTATTAACCCTTGCTGGTATTTGACAGCTTAACACCCTCCATCACTCTGCAACATTCACTCTGAGAACCGACGTGGAACTAATAGCAGCCTTTTTATTTCCAATCTCTGAGGTCACAAGCAGCTGCCCTAGCCTGAACCCTGGAAGGTTTTTCTATAGGTAGTTCTCTTTCAATGGGTCGCCTCCTTAATGTATCTCTACAGGTCTGTCTGGATGTTTGAAATGAGATGTGATTCCTGCTAACTTTTGTCATGGCCAACATATACCTTGGAATAGAAGGAATAAGTTTTACGTTTGGGAAAAAAATGCAATTCAAGTGAAACAACTTGGTGATTTTCTTCTTGGGCATTTAATCACCTTTCAAGTTACATCCAAGGTGCATCCATTTGGCGACATGTTGGATTGTCTCAACAAAACACAAGAGTGAAACAACTCACAAACTTCTATTACCTGATGTAAAGTGTAAATGCAATAGAGGACAGAGGATGAGGCTTCCTAGCTCCGTTTTTCAGCCTGGATTGATTAACTCTAATAAATTCAGGGAGGTGATTTCAGATGATACCCGTCAAGCTGGATCTTACAGCCTGGTTGTTTATTATTTCACACTGCCCTGGGCTCAGTCTTTGACATTCACCACCCTAAAAGGTCATAAAGTCAAATTCTACAGCCAGATTTAGTGAGTATTTTAGTGAGCAGGCTCCTGTGTTAATGAAAACTAGTGTTCTTAGAAAATAGACATAGGGAGGAAAAATTACAGGTTGAATACAACTACCTCCAAATCAGGAAATTCATGCTTTTCAATAACCAAGTCAGTGTAAGAACATTTGAGACCACAGGCAAAGGAAGAGACCATTAAGAGGGAAGCTAGTCAGCACTAACAAACCAAGAAAACATAAAGGTTAACAACTATGGGGGCAAAAATAACATTTCCCACCAGCAAAGATGAGAAAACCTGAGCTAACAGTCAATGGAATCCTAGGCTGGCTGCCACTGCTCTTACCACACCAAACATGTCACAGGCCTTTGTTCACTATGATAGAAGAGACCCTGAAGCTGGACTCACAAGTCTCTACTCCACTGCACAAGCCAGAACTACAAGCCTTGAAGGTCATTCATGCACTCAAATCAAACTTTTCTCTCTCAAAGCTATATACAGCCTTAACTATAAACAAATTAGATCAGATCAGCAAATAGTTTTTAGAAACTCTACCTGGGAAAAACATGTGGCAATAGACAAGTATAGGGTCAATACCACTTTATTTTCTATCCACAAAATCTTCCTCTTAATGCCCTCACCCTCTTTTGGGTTTGGTACTGCGGCCGGTACACTGCACTGATCTGAAGGCAGGAGCCAGGCGCCCCTCCTGGTCTTCCATGTGGGTGCAGGGCCCAAGCACTTGGGCCATCCTCCACCGCACTCCCGGGCCACAGCAGAGAGCTGGTCTGGAAGAGGGGCAACTGGGACAGAATCCGGCGCCCCGACCGGGACTAGAACCCGGTGTGCTGGCGCCGCAAGGCGGAGGATTAGCCTATTGAGCCACAGCGCCGGCTTTGTTTTTCTAAAGTAAGAGGGAAAACAAGCATTTGTCCATGCACATATTCCCCCTGTGGAGGAATATCATAGACCAAAACAAGAAGAAAAGGAAGACAGAATCTATTTCACCTGGTTAGGCTCTGCCTAATTTCTATTAGCCCCACCCAGTTGTCTTTCCTGGCCTCAGGGATATATCTGCACCATTAGCACATATTCTCCAAGCTGCCCTGCATTCATGTGTCCCTCTATTAAGAAACAGGGAAGAGTATTTTTAGCATTTCAGTAGGGGCAATGCCTCAGTCTATGTAGCCTGATTTTGTTCATGACTAAGAAATCTCTACTTGAATGCTGCTCTAATTCCTCATTATTGGTAGACACATGGACATGGTGCTAGTTTGCACTGATGACCTCAACAGTTTTCAGAAAGGGACTAAATTCCCCCTCCCATTTATCTATGGTCTATCCTAGACCAGGCCTAGATGCTGTCCTGTCCTAGCTAACTCTGGTCCTCCAAGTCACCACTGAAATACCTTTCTCAGGAAACCTTCCAAGTCCACTGCTCATTCCCAGAGTAGGTTAGACTGCCCTAATATCCTCTCTTCCAGCACCTTGTTTAATACTCAACACTCAATCATTATTTACCATCATTCTTTCCCACACTGGTATATCTGTGTTTTCTCAGACCTCACGATGCAAAAGAATCTAAGAGGAGCCTATTAAAAATGCAAATTCCCAGTCACCTGTCCCCAGAAATTCTGCTTCTGGTCGAGGATGGTTATTTTCATTTGACCATGGTGACGCATATACAAACGACCTTCAATTGTACTGTCCCAAATTATTAGCTCTTTATCACAGTCACAAACCCCAACACAGATTATGCCTAGCATATGGCTGGCATATGATAAATGCTTACTGGATTGAAACAAAAACATGCTAATTCTGTTCCTCCTCCTCTAGTCCTAATTCTTGAGCTCTCACAAAAGATGTGCTCACAGGGTAGACCACAATTGAGTCATGCATAGATCTTTGAAGCTCCTGGTTGTATAAAGTACATGCAAAGTTGTCATAACCAGGGTTCCCTCAGCTCAAATAGATATTTCATTTACTCTCTCTTAGAAGAATGAACTTTAGCCCACTCCCTTTCCAAATAAAGCTTGCAAGTGGGAAAAAAAATGACATGGACTTGGCAAATACAAGTTTCTATTATTAAAAGCAGGTTGAAGTTGGGGATTTGTGCAACTGTATTCTACTTTCTGCTGTGTCTCTATTTTAAGTGTGTAGATAGTGCTTGAAAAATCCCAGAAGGCTCTAGATGAGGGAGCATCATCCTCATTAACACTAATGGGAGCTGGGCTCCTGCACTGAAGGAGGAACACATCTTCTGGGTCAAACCTAGTGGATGACACATTAGGAAAACGAGGACTTGGGATGAGGTTGAAAGAAAGAGACTAATTCTTAATTGTATTTAATTCAGGAACTTGGTGACAAGGCAGAGAGAGAACATAGTTAACAAAGATTGCTAGGTTAAGGAAATCTAAGCTTCTGAAAGATGCCATCAACACGACAAGCAGTTGGAGTGGTACCACACTGGGGAATGAGTGTAGAAGGGACTGAAACGTTTAACCATTCAGCAAATATTTATTTAGCACAGGTAGGGCTGGGATGTAATGGTGAACAAGAAGTATAAGGCACTTGTTCACATGGAACTGTCATTCCACAGTTGGGGGTGAAGGTGTCACCCAATTAAGAAGGAAACAAGTAAGAGTAAGATATTCCACGTGAAAGCAGGGACCCTATAGGTTTTGTTCACTGCTATATTGCCTGCAATAACTACCATGTCTGGTACAGAGTATAGACTCAACAGGCATCTATTAAAAGAGATCACGAGAGAGCTGTATGACTAGATGGCTGGATGAAATGACAGAAAGAAAAGGAGGAAAAGTGAAGAGCAAAGTCTTCTCTGAGAAAGTGGCATTTGAGTTAAAAGACAAGAATGACTAGTCATGAATGTTCTGCAGGAAACGTTTCAGCAAGAGGGAACAGTTACATTTCCAAGGTACAAACAGGTTGGCATTCAGAAGACGGCCAGTGAGGCTGGAAGGGGAGTCAGGTAATGAGGACAGTGACAAAGCTGGAGATTGGAACTTAGTCAAGAGGCATAGAGAGGAACTGAGGATGGAAAATAGTAAGCAACTATGATAGTCATTTTATCCATTCAGAACATCTGATACATAAAAGACTCAATGCCAAGTGCTACGAAGAACACAAAGGATCCTTTATTTGAAGAGACTTACCCAGAATTTTATAAGAATGAAATGTTAGGTGCTTGCTTTGCAAACAAAATGGAATAACCAGTCACTTGTGTCCCACAACCCTAAAATGTGTCTGACATTATTTTTTAATAGTTATTACATTTATTGTATCAAGACTTAAACAAATGATAAGAAAAATTCCAAGAACCCAAGGGAGAAATAGTCAGTAGGAATGAAAAACAGAAGTCACCAGAAGAGATGTATATAATAAATGCGTATGTGGTAAATGCCCAACCACAATCAGAATAGGAGATGCGTACACTTAAGTAAAGACCAATTTCATCTGTTAAGTAAGGTAAAAATAAATTTAATGACAGATACACGGTGTTGGCAAAAATATAAAGTAACTGGTACTCACAAATAAACAAGAGAATTGAGCACTAGGTATTCTAGTAGTTGGAAGGCAATTTGACATTATGCATTGAATGTCATGATAATGTTTATAATGTATAAGGATGTAATGCCTCTTCTGAAATTTATCACAAGGCTTTCAAAGTATTTTCTGCAAAGCCCTAGGATTCTGCAGTTGCTTCAAGACCTGGTCAGGAAGGGCTAGAGAGCAATTAGGAAGGAGAAGACAGGGCTTTAGGTACTCACCCCACAACCTCACAACCTCCAGCAGAGTTCTGTTTATAAATGCAGGTTTGGCTTAAAGTTTACATGATAAAGGAGTGCTGATACTTAAGAATTTTTTTAAAATTGCCTATGTTAAACAAATAATCCACAGGCAAGCACTGTGATGCAATGGACTAAGGCACTGCTTGGGACACCCGCATCCCAAATTGGAGTGCTGGTTCAAGTTCTGGCTATTCCACTTCTGATCTAGCTCCCTGCTAATATGTTTGGGAAGCAATGGATGATGGCCCAAGTACTTGATATCCTGCCACTCACATGGAAGACCTAGATGGAGTTCCTGGCTCCTGACTGCAGTTTGGCCCAGCCATGGCTGTTATGGCCATTTGAGGAGTCAATCAGCAGACAGAAGATATCTGTGTGTGTGTGTGTGTGTGTGTGTTTGTGTGTCTCCTTCTCTTTCTGTCACTCTGCATTTTGAATAAATAAATAAATATTAAAAAATTAACTATCAAAGATATAAAACTAATTACAAATATATGTTCGTCAACATTATTTATAAATAATAGTGAAAACATAATAATCTTCAGTTAGTTTTCAACATTAGGAAAATATTATCCATTAAATATGGACTATGTAAAGACACATACATATATATATACAGTCATCCTGAGTATTTGTCCCAGTCCCTCTCCCTTCCAACTATCAGACACCAAACCTGTGGATGCTCAAGATTCTAGAGTGCGGGAAGGGAGGGAGGGGGAGGAATATCATTATGTTCTTAGAATTGTATCTACACACCACATTGAATCTGCTAAAGCTAAAATATTTTAAAATTAAAATATAATAGTAATTGTTTAAAAAGTTAAGGAAATAAAGGAAAAGCATTTCATAAAAAATGACATAGTATTTGCTTAGAACCTATGTATGTCTTCCCATGTACTTCAAATCTGCTACTTATAATGCCTAACACAATGTAATGGTATATAAATAGTTTCTATAATGTATCATTTAGGGAATGATGACAAGAAAGCAGTCTGTATATGTTCAGGGCAGACACATTTTTGGGGGATATTTTCAATTCACAGTTGGCTGAATCCACAGATGTGAAACCCATGGATGTAGAAGACAAGCCATATATTGGAATTTGAGATAAAGAACACAAAAACTGTAGTTCTACCACTATAACTTTTTTTAATGAAAACATGTACATGAATTAAAATGCAACATGATAAATATAGTTGGATAGTAGTAATTTAGACCCTGTCTAAATTAGATCGGAGTTGGCGAACTCAAAAGGCTTCCATAGCCTTGGCAACTCATGATAAGAGCCTAGAGTGATTACTGTCGCCATAAATAAGAGTGTCAATTTGTTAAGTCAACAACAGGAATCACTGTGCACTTACTTCTCATGTAGGATCTCTGTCCTTAATGTGTTGTACAATGTGAATTAATGCTATAACTAATACTCAAACAGTACTTTACACTTTGTGTTTCTGTGTGGGTGCAAACTGTTGAAATCTTTACTTAATATATACTAAATTGATCTTCTGTATATAAAGAGAATTGAAAATGAATCTTGATGTGAATGGAATGGGAGAGGGAGCGGGAGATGGGAGGGTTGCAGGTGGGAGGGAAGTTATGGGGCGGAAAGCAATGTAATCCATAAGCTGTACTTTGGAAATTTATATTTGTTAAATAAAAGTTTTAAAAAAGGAAATTTCCTTTCCTTTTTCTGTCAATTCAATTTTTCTGTAATGTTTTTATAATTTACTTTTTTGACAAGTTACTTTAACAAAATAATCCTGGATAGCCAGGAGACCTTGAATTATTATTAATCTCTGCATCCCAACATCAAGCAAAGGAGCTGGCATGGAAGACACTGTACAAATATGTGATGAAAAAACAGATGCATTTTTAATAGAAATCCAATCATGAATAAAGCACTAGGAAAGAGACCAGAGAGATTCCTACTTGAGGGGCAGGAGGAAAGGCTGGTATACAAGTGTATATGGGCCCTTTAAGAATTCAGCTTGAGGGGCCAGTGTTGTGGCATAGTGGGTAAAGCTGCCGCCTGCAGTGCCGGCATCCCATATGGGCACTGGTTTGAGTCCTAGCTGCTCCACTTCCAATCCAGTACTCTACTATGGCCTGAGAAAGCAGTGGAAGATGGCCCAAGTCCTTGGGCCCCTGCACCCACATGGGAGACCCAGAAGAAGCTCCTGGCTCCTGGCTTCAGATAAGCACATCTCTGGCAGTTGCGGCCAATTGGGGAGTGAACCAGCAGATGAAAGACCTCTCTCTCACTGCCTCTCCTTCTCTCTCTGCGTAACTCTTTCAAATAAATAAATAAATCTTTAAAAAAAAAGAAGAAGAAGAATTCAGCCTGAGCAGAGAGTAAGAAGGGAAAGCCGGCCAAGCAGAGACAGCGAGGGGAGTCGGAACCTGGCCACAGACAAGTACTGCATGTGTCTGGGGAGAAGGAAGGAGTCTGTGCTGCAGAAACCTGGGGGGCATTAAAGGACTACTCTTCGAAGGCCAGAAAGGTGGTTTGAGTCCACAGGCAAACCATTCAGACATTGCTTGGGAAGAAGAGGGCTCCAGTAACGGTTTGTGAATCATAGGGTGACCTATTCAGAAGTGGACTTTGACTAGAGTTGGGACTGTGCAATGTGAAGAAAGTAGAACCCATGAGACCAGCTGGGAGGCGACAAAGAGATTGAAAAGATGGATGGACTGAACCAAGATTCGAGCTATGGAAATGGATAGAAAAGAACTCCCTGGTGGGAAGGGACTATAATTACACAGAATGTTCCAACAAGATGTTCAGAATCCACTAACACATCTCCCTGTCCTTAAGAAAGGGGGAGCAGTAACTGTGGGGAGCAGTAACTCCTTCCTCACTTCCCCAACTTAACCAGGCTTTCTTTAAGGCCCTAAACATGCAGATGTGCACCCAACAATCCACTCTAACATTTGCTGACTAGCAGTTCCAAATGCTTCCTGTGCCACATGAAGTTTACGTTTGACTTCAACTTGGGGAGTGAAGGGCAGAGCCAGGTACAAAGGAAGAAAGCTAAGCCCCTACACAGTCACAGCACAACATCTCCAATTTTAAAATAATGCCTTCGCCCTAAAGCCCAAATCAAAAGGTCGCAAACTTGCATAAAGTGCCAGTGATTTAGAGCGTTCTCCTATATACAGCTCAGCAATGCATGGAATGTAAAAATACATGGAAACCACAACACAGCGGGATCCTACAGCAGTGCTGGCAGAAATCGCCCTTTCCCACACAGGCCCTAAATGTGACCCAGCGATGAAACTTTTAAAAACTGTAAAAATAGAACAGTTGGGAAATCTTGGCCACTTTTAGTTAAAAGAAAAACAAAACTGCCAGCTTTTGCGGGTGCAGTTGAAAATCTGCCATACTCCTCCCCTCTTTGAAGGACTTTTAAAGGCAAAAAAAAAAAAAAGTTATTTTCAAATGTCAAACTATATTTTCCATTGAGGTTACCTGGTGACTACAACAGCACTTCAAAACTTCATGGAAATGCATTATGAAAAAAAGTATGCAGAGATTTCAAAAATTATTTACACCAAAATAAGGTTATTATCTTTTCATTCCATTTTTTACAAACTTTTTGAGGTGACCTTGTACATTCCAGGGTGCGCTAGTATTTGTAGACTGTTTTCAGCTTACCAAGAGAAGCTCCAAAATACCCAGTCAACACAGATGAGTGTTACAAATATCTCTGTTTAACATTCTGAATAATAATAATAGTTCAACTACCACTTACTCATACATTAATTATGCACCGGACTTATTTCCTATAATTGTGAAGCCTCAGTACACAATCTTTCAAAGGTAAGTACTACCTATCCCCCACTGTACACAAAACACATAATAAATTTTCCCAGATACAAATAGTATCCAAGATTCAAACTCAAGACCCTCTAATTCCAAAGTATAGGTTCTTTCTGTTACATTCATTTCATAGAGTGCCATTTCCCTCATCCACTCAAAAGTCATGCTTAGAAATCAAGACACACCCTGAGTCCTCAGTCAGCCCTTAATCAGTTTTCTTAGACTATTACAGAAAGCCAGCACAAAACAGACCATGATTGTTATTATTGCTATTATTATTATTAACCGTGGGCAACTCTGTACTTCATAACGCAGCCCAGATTAAATTGTAGAAGAATTCTACAGAAACAAACACCAGAGTGTGCCCATCTGTCTGTCTTAAGCCACTCCCTCCTTTTAAAGCATCTCACTAATATTTATTTGGGAGTTACATTATGACATTGGCTTCCTTAAAAATTTAACATTCACGATTAGCACTCGAAATAAGTATAACCAGAGAATGCACTCCGTTCAGTGCCTACAACCAAATTATCTCAAGAGGCTATCAAGCTGGCACCGCGGGCTCACTAGGCTAATCCTCCGCCTTGCGCGCGCCAGCACACCAGGTTCTAGTCCCGGTCAGGGCGCTGGATTCTGTCCTGGTTGCCCCCTCTTCCAGGCCAGCTCTCTGCTGTGGCCCGGGAGTGCGGTGGAGGATGGCCCAGGTGCTTGGGCCCTGCTCCCGCATGGGAGACCACAAGAAGCACCTGGCTCCTGCCTTCAGCGTGCCGGCTGCGGCGGCCATTGGAGGGTGAACCAATGGCAAAGGAAGACCTTTCTCTCTGTCTCTCTCTCTCACTATCCACTCTGCCTGTCAAAAAAAAAAAAAAAAAAAGACTATCAAGAGCTCTCAAGTCATTTTGTTAACCGTGTTCTCCATTTAACCGAGGCCCCACACCAGCAAAGGGAGGGGAAGGAAAGCAAGACTCGGAATATCATACATACACACACACACACACACACACACAATTGAAATATTCTATTCTCTCCTCTTTTCCTCCCCTACCTTCTCCACCCTCCCACATCCGCCCCACCCCCAAACTAAATATAGAGACCCCAACATCAAAACCTTAACTTGAAAATTTCCAAGTTGGTCATCAACAAATCACAGAAACACATAACATAAAACTTAAGTGAAATGCCCAAATTCACAGAAGCGGACACGTGGAAGACTGGACGTGGGTCCACCTGAACATGCCTGAGGAAACGGCACACACGCACCCGGCTTGCAGTCACCTCTTCCTTCCACTGCACAGCACAGGAAAAGCAGATTCTGAGTATAACGCCAGAGCCCCTGGCTTTTCCTACCGCTAATGGTCATGTTGGATCCTGGATACAGAAATGTTAAATGATCAACAAACACAAAGCGAACACTGAAGTCAAATGATTTTTTTTTCCTTTCTCCTTTATTGAAGGGAGAGGGGAAAAAAAAAAAAAAGCTTCACTTGGCTTCCTTTCCTTGACCTGCAACAAATTCCATTAAACTTCAAAAACAATGCTTTGAGATGCTGGAGGATGCAGAC
>NC_091437.1:47447431-47683506 GCF_964237555.1 Oryctolagus cuniculus
TTTTGAAACCCAAAACAGGATCCTGAGATCCCTGAAGTTCTAGAGGCAGAACATTGCTTGGTTCGTCTTTCTGGTTTGTTTAAAGTGATATTTATGAAACACTTATTCTATGTCGGGCAAAACGAACAAATTATTTTAGCTGGCAATATGAGTTCAATATTTTATTCTGGAAACTACTTTCATGATGGTGGTATTATTATCTCCATTTTATGGATAAGGGGAACTCAGCACAGATATGAAAAAGCAATTGAAGGCAGATAGTAAGTGAAAGCTCTTGGCTGTGAACCCAGGTCCAGCCAAGCCCAGGGCACGAATTCTCAACCACTGAGAGGGTCGTGCTGCCTCTTGGATGGGCCATGTCATTATTCACTTCCTCAGCGGCTCTGATTTCACTTTCACTCCTTTTGTGTTAGCTAACTAAACACCACACAGCAGTGTTAAGCGGATCTTAGAGACTACCGAAATACCTCCATCTTACCAATGAGGAAACTGAGGCCCAGAAAGGAGAATGGACCCTTAGAACCAACAGGACCGTGCATCTTTTGCCAGGCCCAGCTAGGGGGATTGGGCGTCATGACTGCCAACAGTCCCCCTGATCCCAGCTCTGTCTGAATCCTAATAGAGAAGTCTGATTCTGGCTGCCCAGACAGGCTTCTTATCAGGAGTGTCACTGCTCTGAGCATGTAGTTAGGCCAGCATCCCTCTATGGCAAAACTATAGCCACCTCTCTCTTGTCTACTTGCAGCTCAAATGTCACTAGTCTGGGAAATAGAGATTTTGTTGGCACAGCCCCCACTGCTTGACTGACAGTGTGTGCCCCTCCAAGGATTCCTTGGATTTCTCAGACTTGATCCAGAAGCACCCACAACTGCAGCTTCAGCTTCTCCACAACTGCAGCTGCAGCTTCTCCTTCTCCCGTCTTCTCCCCTGGCTCCCACCGGGTCAAGCCCACTGACTGCTAAAGCCTCACTGATGCCCATAGTGAGACTGTTCTTGGCTTCTCATGACAACGGGCTCCCTCTAATGCTGCTATAGCTTCTGATTTCTCATGGCCAGAGTATTGCTGATCATGTGATGACCCCGAGAAGGGCCCGTGTTCAGATCCAAGCCCTGTTGTCATTGGGCGTTTGTAACAGTACCTTCAGCTTTTAGCCATCAACTCTTACCTAGAAGGTCACTAAGATGCTCATGGGTGATGGGACCATCAGGCCCTTCCCTTGGCTCTCCAACCACTGGAACTTAAATCCATTCCAAGGACTGACGGCAGGCAGATGCCACCCTTTCACTCCCCTCCATTCTCCTCTTTGATCCTGCTCCCCAATCCATACTCTTCACTCCACCTTGACAAAACTAAAGTGCTCATTAATTCACCGAGTCTGCTGTCAGTGAGCATTCACTATGTGCCAGGTCTTTCTGATACTGTTTTTTTATTTTTGCCAATATATCTCTTTCTTCCTTTTTCATAGCACATCAGTTTTGCTTGGAGCAATACTTTGAACCTGGTGATGAGTCCTGATTATTCTGAATTGATCAGGAGACTCCTATCTGCTGTCTGCCTTGCCATCTACGTCCTTGTGATCCCAAACTGGAAAAGATGTGAAAAGAAGGGTGGGTACTTCTAAGAAAGCATTTGTTTTCCTGATAAAAAGTGCAGGCATGCCTGGGACCTGGATGGGACTGGCCTCTTTGCCATTTTCCTGCCTTAAATTGGGAGTTGAGGGTCTAGAGGATCAAGCCTGGGCAGGGGGAGCCACCTGGGTGGGAGTGGGGATGGAAGAACAGAAGTATCCTCAAGGAAAGGCCTGCATCCCAGGACTTGGTTGAGCTGTCGGATGCCTCTGAGGCTGCCTCCCTCTGCACTTCTCACTCGGCAAACAACTACCACAGAATGGTTTAAGGCAACCTCTTTATCAGTCATTTCCGACTAAAAGCTGTCCTAACAGATACTCAAAGGATGAGTGGCACAGACACAGTCCTTGTCCCTACAGAGTTGATGTGCACATCACTGAATAACAGGCACTCTGACATGTAGGCAAAATCTGGGCATTAATTTGACCCTTTTCTTCTTCATTCTTTGCACATAATATCTTTGCTCAGTATAATTAAATTCTAGCTCTATCTACTTTTCCTTTCAACTTCTAATTTCCCAGTGTAAATATGAGCCAGGAAGAGCTGATCAAGGAAGCAGCTGTTCCTAGAGGCTTGGCTAGTCTGTAGCCATGGTGGATCGTGAGCTCATTTAGAGAACACTTGGATCGATAATGATTTCAGTTACACCAGAGGCAACGTGTTTGAAGCCAGTGACTCTGCCGGGGTGTTGATTCTGTGTGGAATGCTAGAGCAAAACAAGATGCACCTTCCTTCTCTTCTCGACGTACTTTTTTCTTTTTTCCTCTGTTTTTTTTTACTGTAGTGTTGCCAAGTCAGTCAGCCCCAGGAATTGTTGGTTCACAGCTCGGGTTTTCTTTCAGGGGCAGGAAGTTCTGCCAGTGGAGAGGCAAAATGGGTAAGGTCTGAGAATCCCGACTCTGCCTCTGTATGTGCTCCATGACCTTGGACAAGTTACTCACCCTGGCCAGCCTGGGTTTCTTTATCAGTGCTGTGTGGATAATTATGGTAGACTTGCATGCTGTCGGCTCTTAGTAGGCCTTTCTGAAATCTGGAGAGTGTGAGCACCATGTTGGGAGCGTAGGATGTGTATCTGTGGAATGCACAGGAATTGTGACATCCCAGATGACTGGGAGTGTGACATAAGTGGAGGTGCACAAGCAAATCACCCAACACAGAAATGCGCACAACAAAGCTTCAGACATCTTTGGGAGGGATCCCTGGGGCAGTCCCAGGTGTAGCAAAAAACTCAATTCTGTCTTCTTGCTTGGTCCTTTGTCTACGGGTATAGCCAACATCCTGTCCTGGGAGAAGTGTTCTCTGTTGAAAAAGAGAAAAATCATTCCCCCAAATTTAACAGTCACAATGTGATATCTTTAATGATACTCAAAGCTTTTGTATTTTCTCTGGAAGAAAAAGGCACTTCTGTGGTGCTGGTAGGTGTGGATCTTAATATTTTAGGAGAACAATTTGACAGTGTGAAACAAGGCCCTAAAAAGCTACATGTCCTTTGACTTTGTAATTTCATTTTGAGGAAATTATTCTAAGAAAATATCAATAGGATTGTGGGGAAAATTTAGTTAACATTTTTTAAAAGGTTTGTTTTATTTATTTGACAGGCAGAGTGACAGAGAGAGATCTTCAGTTTTCTAGTTCACTCCCCAGATGGCTATAATGGCCAGGCTGAAGGCAGCAGCCAGGAACTCCCTCCAGGTTTCTCACATGGGTGGCAGGGGCCCATGCACTTTGGTAATCCTCTGATGTTTTCCTAGAGGCATTAGCAGAGACTTGGATGAAAAGTGAAGTAGCCATGACTGGGACATGATATGGGATGCCAGCAGCTGATGGCTTAACCGGCTGCTCCACAATGCCAGACCCAATTAAAATGCAATAGAGAAAAAAGCTGTTTCAAAATTTCTCTCTTTTCTTTTAATTTTTTAAAAAATATTTGAAAGGCAGAGTTACAGAGAAAGGTAGGGGAGATATATGATATATATACACATATATTATATGTATATATACATATAATACATATATACATATACATATAATATATATGTGTGTGTGTGTATATATATATATATATATAGAGAGAGAGAGAGAGAGAGAGAGAGAGAGAGATCTTCTATCTTCTGGTTCACTCCTTAAATGGTCACAACAGCTGGGGCTGGGCCAGACCAAAGCCAGGAGACTGGAACTCTATCCAGGTCTCCCATGTTGGTACAGGGGCCCAGGCTCTTGGGTAATGTTCCACTGCTTTCTCAGGCCCATGAACAGGGAGTTGGATTGGAAGTGGAGTAGTTGGGACTTGACTGGGCACCCATTTGGGATGCTAGCATTGAAGGCTGCAGCTTAACTCACTGCCAAAATGCAGACCCCCCAAAATTTTGAGTAAATGATGGTGAATCTGTACCCTGGAATACCTTGTTACCAGTAAACCATACTGAACACTGGAGAAGAGTCAAGACGAATGCGGATGTGGTTCATGAAGACTCTGGACTTATACTTCCGAGGCTGAAACCTGCTTCTGCCAGTTCCCAGTTATGTGACAGTGGACATCACATAACCTCTCTGGGTCTCATGTTATTCATGCAGAAATAGAAGTTCTGAGAATAAGGCCGGTGCTGCGGCTCACTAGGCTAATCCTCTGCCTTGCAGCGCCGGCACAGCGGGTTCTAGTCCTGGTTGGGGCGCCAGATTCTGTCCTGGTTGCCCCTCTTCCAGGCCAGCTCTCTGCTGTGGCCAGGGAGTGCAGTGGAGGATGGCCCAAGTCCTTGGGCCCTGCACCCCATGGGAGATCAGGATAAGTACCTGGCTCCTGCCATCAGATCAGCGCGGTGCGCCGGCCGCGGTAGCCATTGGAGGGTGAACCAATGGCAAAGGAAGACCTTTCTCTCTGTCTCTCTCTCTCTCACTGTCCACTCTGCCTGTCAAAAAATAAAAATAAAAAAATAAAAAATAAAAGAAGTTCTGAGAATAGTTACTTTATGAGCTTATTATCTCAGTGAGATAATGCTTGCAAAGCTTGTGGAACAGTGACAAACACATGGGAAGTGCCTTATAAATCCTGAAGTGAAAACTATGAGGACATGTTTAAAAAAAAAGAAGAAAATACATGAAAGGAAAAAAGATAGATGGCTTATTATTTATTCTATACCTATTTATTGGGTACAATAATGAACAAAAGAAACAAATATCTAGATAAGGATGAGTTCACCATTCAGAAAAAAGATCCTCATAAAAATTTCACAGTGCCTTTTTAAAAAATATTTATTTATTTGAGAGGTAGAGTTACAGACAGAGAGAGGGAGAGACAGAGAGAAAGGTCTTTATCCACTGGTTCACTCCCCAAATGGCTGCAGTGGCAAGAGCTGAGTTGATGCGAAGCCAGGAGCTTCTCTAGGTCTCCCATGTGGGTGCAGGGGCCCGAGTATCTGGGCCATCCTCCACTGCTGTGCCAGGCCATAAGAAGAAAGCTTGATGGGAAGAGAAGCAGCCGGCACATGAACCGGCACCTGTCAGAGTGCCTTTTTAAGATACATGTACCAGGAACCCATCCCCGGAAAGCTGGATTCTGAAGCCGTGGGGGTAGGTGCAGGAGTCCTCATGTCATGTGTGCACCAGAGTGTTCTGCTGCAGGCCTGTGAGACTGCACACTGGTTTAAATACCACCAAGCAATGATCCTTGCTGGTTGGAGAGGAACTAGAAGCGACTCTAATTTTTTTGTTTGTTTGTTTCTTTGTGTTTTGTGAAGTTTCTGTCCTCAGTAAAAATGTTTCTCAAAACTAGAAACATGTAAACCTTTTCTATGTGTCAATATACCGCAACCATCTCTTTGGTCTCCCTTTGCTGCACCCTCAAACCCAGCGCATTCCTCATTTCTTCCACAATGACAGAAGCATTATCTCAAAGACTCCAGATTAGAAGAGGCTTCTGGGAACAGAGGGTGGGGGCTGTGATTCTCAGATAGCTGCAAAATTGCAAAGAGAAGGTGGAAAATTTCTTAGCCAAATCATCTGCTTTTGTTTGAACATGTTCCAGCCAGCCTCTCTTATGCAAAGGGACCTCCTTAAAGATGTCTTTTATTTGCTTTCCTTTTCTTGCAAATTCTTCTGACCTTGAGATTTTTCCAGGGACTCAGGTAATTGGTGCCGCTTCTGGAGTCATTTGTATGGACACCGTGCAGTGCAGAGGTGGGGGGAGAAATCTCTGCAGTCATCCTGTGCTTGTATCAGGTGAATTTATATTTTATGGTTTTTGGTCAGATTGATTTTTGCGAAACACCCTGGGGTGTTTGCAAATATGAAAGTTCTTGTAGTGTTGGTCGCTTGTTTGCATTTACAGGAAGAATAAAAAGAATATGAAAAAATTGCCCTCTGCTGACAAATTCCAGTTTCCCCAGGAGTGTGGTAGGGAAGGAGATGAAGGACTTTCAACAGGAGGAAAACCTGGAGGCGGTGAGATCAGAGATCAGCTCCAGGAGCTGCCTGTGAGGGCTGGTTTGCAGCAGAAATCATTGGTGAGATGTGGGCTGTAAGTCTACGAATACTGAGTAGGTCTTACCAGAGAATCAGACAAAAAGCAGCTGTGAGTCAAGGCTTCAAAATCCCTGAACTCTGTGATGAGTGGGTTCTGTGGTCCTGTGTTGCATTTCTTCTGGGGCACAGTGTCCATTTCGGGCTGAGTACCTGCTCATTTGATTATATGATGGAAAAATATATCCTTCTCCAATCACAAACTAAACTTAAACCAAACCAGAATACTGACTTCTGGTATGAGTTGACCCTGATGCTTGAAATACTTGGAGCAGCTTCCTTCTGGTAAAGACAGGCACAGTAGTATGTAGCAGGCACAACGCTATTTTCCTGAGTGTGGGGCACTGCTGTGGGTGAGTGTTGGCGCTCTGTACTGCCGAGGTCTGCAGCCAGCCTCAATGTGAGTGCCTTTTATTCCCACCTGGGCAAAACATTTTCTTGGGTTTGGTATTTTTCTTTTCTTATAAATTATTAAGTTAAAATTATTTATTTATTTGAAGGGCAGAGTTACAAAGACAGAAAGAGAGAGAGAGAGTAAGAGAGTGAGATCTTCCATCTGCTGGTTCATTCCCCATATGGCTGCAATGGCCAGGGCTGGGCCAAAACGAAGCCAGAAGCCAGGAGCTTTTTCTGGGTCTCCCATGTTGGTGCAGGGGCCCAAGGACTTGTACCATTCTCCACTGCTTTCCCAGGGGCATTAGCAGGCAGCTGCATCAGAAGTATATTAGCCAGGATGAGAACCAGTGCCCACACGGGATGCCGGTGCTACAGTGGTGGCTTTACGCACAGTGATAGAGCGCTGGCCCAAATAATTAAGTTTTATTCTACTGTAAAATATCATTGCTTACAGTGTAATTTTATTTTATTTTTTTAAAGATTTATTTATTTATTTGAAAGTCAGAATTACACACAGAGAGAAGGAGAGGCAGAGAGAGAGAGGGGTCTTCCATCTGATGGTTCACTCCCTAATTGGCTGCAACAGCTGGAACTGCGCCTATCTGAAGCCAGGAGCCAGGAGCTTCCTTCAGGTCTCCCGTGTGGGTGCAGGGGCCCAAGGACTTGGGCCATCTTTTACTGTTATCCCAGGCTGCAGCAGAGAGCTGGATCGGAAGAGGAGCAGCTGGGACTAGAACTGGCGTCCATATGGGATGCTGGAGCTTCAGGCCAGGGTGTTAACCTGCTGCGCCACAGCGCTGGCCCCTATAGTGTAATTTTAATTGTAGAAGTCTCTCACATTCTTGGTTAAATTTATTCTGAGATTTTTTTTGGTAGCTTTTGTGAATGGAGCTGTTCTTATCAGTTCTCACTTAGCAAGTTCAGTATTGGTGTATACAAATGCTACTATTTTATTTGGTTGATTTTGTATCCTGCAACTTTACTGAAGTTCTTCACCAATAATGATAATCTTCATCAATAATGATCAATAATATTGATATTAATATATTATCATTATCAATTAATAATATTGATCTTCATCAATAATGATAATCTTCTGGTGGAGTCTTTAGTTTCGGTCTGTGAGAATCATGTCATCTGCAAATAGACATAATCTGTTTTCCTCCTTTACTATTTGTACAGGTTTTATTTCTTTTGCTTGACTAATTGCTCTGGCTAAAATTTCTATTTCTTTGTTGCATAATAGTGGTGAGAGTAGACATCCTTGTGTGGTTCCAGATCTTAGAGGAAATGTTGCAGCTTTTCCCCATTCAATATGACGATGGCTGCGTGTTTGACAGATATATACTTTTATTATGCTGTGGTATGTTCTCTGTATACCTGTTTGTTCAAGATTCTTATCATGAATGGATATTGAATTTTAATTGAATGCTCTCTTTCTGTATCTATTGAGATGATGATGTAATTTTTACACCCCTCCCCCTTCTGTGTGTATGTATTTTGGAATTGAGGTAATGTTGATGTCCACAGAATAAGCTTGGAAAAGTTCCTTTCTTTCCATTTTTGGGGGCGGGGCATAGTTTGAGAAGAATTGGTAGTAATTCTTCCTTAGAGTTTTGGTCAAAAAAAAAAAAAAAAAGAATTTAGCAGTGAAACCGTGCGGTCCTGGGCTTTTTTTTTTTTTTTTTTTTTTTTGACAGGCAGAGTGGACAGTGAGAGAGAGAGAGACAGAGAGAGAAAGGTCTTCCTTTTGCCGTTGGTTCACCCTCCAATGGCCGCCGCTGCAGCCAGCGCACCGCGCTGATCCTGGCAGGAGCCAGGAGCCAGGTGCTTTTCCTGGTCTCCCATGGGGTGCAGGGCCCAAGCACCTGGGCCATCCTCCACTGCACTCCCTGGCCATAGCAGAGAGCTGGCCTGGAAGAGGGGCAACCGGGACAGAATCCGGCGCCCCAACCGGGACTAGAACCCGGTGTGCCGGCGCCGCAAGGTGGAGGATTAGCCTATTGAGCCACGGCGCCGGCTGGTCCTGAGCTTTTCTTTGTTGGGGGCTTTGTACTGATTTAGTCTCATTACTTGTTAGTGTTTGGTTCAGGTTTTCCGTGTCTTTATGATTCAGTCTTGGTAGATCATTTGTATCCAGAGATTTATCTATTTCCTCTAGGTTTTCCAGTTTGTTGGCATAGTTATTCATAACAGTTCCTGTTATGATCCTTTGTGATCCTTTGTGTTTATGTGGTAGCAGTTGTAATATCTCCTATTACAGTTGTCATATATTCTATTCTTTGAGTCTTTTCCTTTTTTTCATTTTGTTTATCTTTTCAAAGGACTGACTCTCATCAATCATTTGTACTACATATTTTTTAGTTTCTATTTCATTTATTTCTTCTCTATTAAATTCTTTCTTTCCTTCTACTGACTTTGGATTTGATTTCTTCTTGTTTTTCTAGGTCCTTGAGATGCATGGTAGGTTGTTTACTTGGTACATATCTGTATACAACAGTAGGCACTTACTGCTGTAAACATCTCTTAGTACTATTTTTAATGTGTCCTGGAAGTTTTATTATTTTGTGGTTCCATTTTAATTTGTTTCACAGATTTAAAAAATTTCCCTTTTGATTTCTTTAATGACTCATTGTTCATTTCATATCATGCTTAGCCTATGTATATTTGTAAGATTTCTAGTTTCTTTTGAGCTTTTCCATTGTGATCACCCTAACATGTTAGTGATAGCTAGATTAGGTCCATGAGCTGGAAGCCACACCTCCCTTGCCCTGTGTAATCCTATCCACCTGTCAAATAACTCCTTTCCCAGGATGTATCTCCCCTCACCTGGGACCTAGGGGTGGCGCCATGCATGAACTCCCTTTCCAACCTCCTAAGAGCCCCTCCCCGCCAGCCCCTCAGATGAAGACAAGGCAGGGTGCTGAGGTGCCATCTCTGTTCTTCCCACCCCATCCTTTTCCCTTCCTGGCCCACTCTATTCCTGAGCATTGCCATGTGTTTGAGTGTGTCTTTCTCACTTCTTTTTTTTTTTTTTTAAGATTCATTTATTTATTTGAAAGTCAGCATCACAAAGAGAGAGAGAGAGAGAGAGATATCGAGGTCCTCCATTCACTGGTTCACTCCCCAGATGGCTGGGGCTGGACCAGGCTGAAGCCAGCACACAGGAGCTTCAGCTGGGACTCCCACATGGGTGACAGGAGTCCAAATACTTGGGTCATCTACTGCTGCTTCCTTCAGGCCATTAGCAGAGAGTTGCATTAGAAGTGGAGCAGTTGGAACTCAAACTGGCACCTACACAGGATGCCAGTGTCTTCAGGCAGCAACATCACCCACTATGCCTCCAGGACCCTTTCCTTAACTTTTTTTTTTTAACTTTTATTTAATGAATACAATTTTTATAGGTACACTTGCATCCCACCTCCTACTCCCTCTCCCATCCCATTCTTCATTAAGATTCATTTTTAATTAACTTTATATACAGAGGACCTCACCTTTTAAATAAACTTTATCACTTTGTGCATCATATTCGGGCCTGTCCTTAGGATGCTTCTCTAAGTAAAAGGCAAGGACCTGGA
Organism: Oryctolagus cuniculus; assembly: GCF_964237555.1. NCBI lineage: Eukaryota > Metazoa > Chordata > Mammalia > Lagomorpha > Leporidae > Oryctolagus > Oryctolagus cuniculus. The sequence goes on from NC_091437.1 coordinate 47,457,550, forward strand.
AAAGGATTTTCGACCCGACCTTGCCCACAGGAGGATTTTGATATTCTTAAATTGGTGGAGATTTGTTTTGTTTATGTAGTCTATCATAGAGAATGTTCCATGTGCTGATTAAAAAAGATGTATTCTGCAGCTCTTGGATGGAATGTTCTGTAAATGTCTGTTGGTTCGATTTGATCTGTAGTTTAGTTTAACTCTGATGTTTCTTGTTGACTTTTTCTCTGGACGACTGTCCATTAATGACAGTAGGGCGTTGAAGTCCTCTACTACAATAGTTTTGGAGCTTGTCTCTTTAGATCTGAAGATGTTTGCTTTATAAAGCTGTGTGCTCTGGCAGTAGATGCATATTCATTTAAAACTGTCGCATCTTCTTATTGAATGATCATGATCATTATACAGGGACCATCCTTGTCTCATTTTTACATTTCTGTATTAAAGTCTGTTTTATCTGGTAGGCAAATAGCTAGCTCTACTCATTTTTGGTTTCCATTTCTGTGGAACATCTGTCCTTTCACTTTCAGTCTGTGTGCATATTTTCTGGCAAGTGAGTTTCTTGTAGGTAGCATATCTTTGGATTTCTTTTAATCCATTCAACCAGACTGTATCTTTTAATTGGGGGAATTTAGGCTGTTTATATTCAATGTATTATTGATAAGTAATGAGTTACTTCTATCATTTAAAATATCTCTTGTTTTTATTTTGAATAACTTTTTTTCCTAGTGGAATCATTATGGTAGTTATCTTTCTTTGTTTCCTAAGAGTCTTTGTAAGGCTGATTTGGTCAGGATGAATTCCTTTAATTTGTGCTTGTCTTGGGAAGTCTTTATCCTCCTTTAGTGAAAGATAGCTTCCCTGGGTAAAGGACTCTTGGTTGGCATGTTTTTCATTTAGAACTTGGGGACATATCATTCTATTCTCTCCTGGCCTGCAAGGTTTCATTTGAAAAATTTGCTATTTTAATGGGAATATCCTTAAAGGTGACTTGGGGGCTTTTCTCTTACAGATTTTAGAATTCTTTAAAGTCTGTAATTTTTTGAAAAAAGTATGTATTTATTATTTGAAAGGCAGAGTGACAAAGGAACAGATAGGAGACAGAGAGAGAGACAGAGAGACAGAGAGAGAAAAATCTTTCATCCTTTGGTTCACTCTCCCAGTGATGCCCACAGCCAGTTCTAGGCCAGGCCAAAGCCAGGAGCCAGGAACTCCAATCTTGGTGGCCACATGTATGGGCAGAATCCAAGCACCTGGGCCAGCCTCTCTTGCCTTCTGGGTCCATTGGCAGGAAGTAGGTGGGAGGCAGAGCAGCTGGGGACCCAAAGTGGCCTTTAGACTTGGGAAATTGGCATTACAAGCAGCGGCTTAATCAGCTGTGCCACAACACCAGCCCCTGTGTTGTACTCTTGAGAGTTTGGCTATAGTATGTCACAGTGAGGGCCTTTTCTGGTCAAGTCTATTTGGGGTCCCATAGGCCTCCTGGACTTGGATGTCCATGTATTTCCCCAGACTGGGGAAGTTTCCAGCTATTGTTTCATTGAATAAGTTTTCTATGCCTTTATTCTTCTTATTTGGGAATTCCAATAATTTTGAATATTTGCTTGTTTACTGGTGTCCCAATGACTTCAAAGGTGCTTTTCTTTGTTGTTGTTCCTTTTACTTTCTTTTATCTTTTGGTCTGACTGGGATGTTTCAAAAGACCTGTTTTCAAGGTCAGATATCCTTTTTTTCTTCTTTATCTAGTCTGTTGAGAATTTCAACTGCATTATTTTTTAAAAATTATTTTTCATGAGAGAGACACAAAACAGGCAAACAACCTAAGTGTACATCTACTGATAATGGATAATGGAAGTGTGGTACATATACACAGTGGAATACTGCTTAGTCATAAAAAGGATGAAATCTTGTCATTGGCAACATGGATGGAAGTGATGGTCATTAAATTAAATTAAATAAGCCAAGCTCAGAAAGACAAGTATCATATGATCTCACTCATGTAGGAGTTTAAAAAAAGGTAGTCTGAAAGAAATTAATGCTGGTTACCAGAGGCTGGGGAGTGAGTGGAAGAGGGATGGGAAAAGGTTGATCAGCAGTATTTTTTTTTTTAAGTTTATTTATTTGAAAGGCAGAGGTGGGAGGGGGAAGAGGCTTTCTTCTGCTATTTCATTCCCAAATGAGCTCAACAGGGGGCTGGGCCAGGCCAGAGAAGCCAGGATCACATAACTCCATCCAGGTCTGCCATGTGGGTGGCAAAGACCCAACCACATGAGCCATCATCCACAGCTCCCAGGATCGCATTTGCTGGATTAGAAGCAGACTACCTGGGACTCAAACCAGACACTCTCATACGGGATGCAGGTGTGCTTAGTGGTTGCTTAGCTCACTTTGCCACAGTGCATGCCCCTCAACTACGTTTTTTGTCATTTAACCTTGTGAATTCTTCATTTACAAGATTTTTGTTTGGTTCTTTTACTTTCTCTTTTAAAAATGTATTTGTCTATGTTTTTGAAAGGCAGAGTGGAGGGGGGTGGTGTGGAGAGATCTTGCATATGCTAGTTTAATCCTCAAATGGCTACAACAGCCAGATCTGGGCCAGGCTGAAACTTGGAGCCAGGCTTCCTGGTCTCCCACATCAGCTGCCATCATCAGCTGCCTGCCCAGGCACATTGGCACTTTGGTATGGGATGCCACCATCACAAGGGTGGCTTAACCTGCTATACCACAATGTTGGCCCCAGTTATTTTCCATTAAAAAAAGTCTTTTAAAAATTCCATTGTAATCCATAAGCCGTACTTTGGAAATTTATATTCATTAAATAAAAGTTAAAAAAAAATCATGACAGTGAGATATTAATAGCAATAAGATAGAACAATTATAAACAAAAAATTATAATTTATTTTTTCTATTTCAAAGGCAGAGGGAGAAAAGAGAGAGAGAGAGAGAGAGTCTTCATCTGCTCATTTACCTCCAAATACCTGCAATGGTGAGGGCTGCGCTTTGCTGAAGCCAGGAGCCAGGGACTCAGTTTGGGTGGCAGGGACTCAAGTACTTGAGTCAGTACTGCTACTTCCCAGAATGACCAATAGCAGGAAGTTGGAGCCAGGAGTCTGAGGCGGGACTGAAATCCATTCACTCTGATACGGCATGCAGGCATTTCAAGCATCATCTTATTTGCTATGCCAAACACCCACTTCTTGTTTGGTTATTTTTCAAGATCTCCATCTCCTTACTGAATTTCTGATTTATATTATGCATTGATTTCCTAATTTTAATTAACTGGGTTCTCTTTTATCTCTTTGAGTATCCTTATTATCATTCTTTTGAGTTCTTAGCCAGGCATTTCATAAATCTCCCTGTCTTGGAGTCTGATGGTAATGAGTTATTTGGTTTCTTTTAGAGGTGGCATCATATTCTCTTGTTTTTTTCTTTTATTTGAAAGGCAGCATTACAGAAAGGGAGAATAAGAGAAAGAGGGGGAGTGAGAGAAAGAAGGAGAGAGAGAGAGAGAGAGAGAGAGAGAGAGAGAGATATCAAGAGATTGAGAGAGAGAGATCTTCCATCCTCTGGTTCACTCCCAAATGCTTGTAATGACTGGGGCTGTGCCAGGCCCAAGCCAAGAGCCTGGAACTCCATCCCAGTCTTGCATATGGGTGGCAAGGGCCCAAGCAGTTGGGTCATCTTCTGCTGCTTTCAGAGGTGCATTGGTAGGGAGCTGGATTGTAAAAGGAGCAGCTGGGACTTGAACTGGCACTCACATGGTATGCTGGCATGAAAGATGGTGGCTTAACTTGTGGTGCCACAACACTGGCCCTGCCTTGCCTCTTCATATTTCTTTTTTTATTTTTTTATTTTTTTTTATTTTTGACAGGCAGAGTGGACAGTGAGAGAGAGAGACAGAGAGAGAAAGGTCTTCCTTTGCCGTTGGTTCACCTTCCAATGGCCGCCGCTGCAGCCGGCGCACCGCGCTGATCCGATGGCAGGAGCCAGGATCCAGGTGCTTTTCCTGGTCTCCCATGGGGTGCAGGGCCCAAGCACCTGGGCCATCCTCCACTGCACTCCCTGGCCATAGCAGAGAGCTGGCCTGGAAGAGGGGCAACCGGGACAGAATCCGGCGCCCCAACCGGGACTAGAACCCGGTGTGCCGGCGCCGCAAGGTGGAGGATTAGCCTATTGAGCCACGGCGCCGGCTCGCCTCTTCATATTTCTTGTAACTCTGCATCAGTATTTGCAGATCTGACAGATCAGTTGTTTCCACCCTTTTCCAAAGGTGGCTTTTGTGAACTGAAGACGTTTTCCTGAAGATGTGTCATTGGTTGTGGGTTGTTGGCTTGCTAGATTACTTTGGTTTTAGTTCCAGTGGGACACTGATGTGTGGTCTCTTTTTATCTTCTTCCACTGTTAACAGTGGCAGTGGAAGTGGGATGACGGCTTCTTTTAGGTCCTAGCATGAGAAATGGGTCTCAGTAGTTGAGGACAGAGCTGTGGCAGTGCCAATCTCAAGACTGGGGAATGCATGCATGGTTGCTTCTGTCTACCAAGTTGGTTTGGAAAGGGACCTATGGCAGGGCCAGAGTCCAGTTGGGTGTGGGTGTCTGACCATGTCCATGAATGCTGGGGTGAATGTGGGCCACAGCAAGACCAGAACACAGGGCTTGCGGTTGATCATAAGTATAAATACAGTGGGTGGTTATCCTAACTAGCATAATTTATAAGGCCTCCAACTGTTCCACAGCCATTTCTGCATTAAGAAAACTTGATGTCTGAGTTTCTTAATGTTGCCATCATTCTTTTTGGATGAAGCCCAGTTGACAAATGCTAAGCGTTGTGGCTGTCATTCTTATTGCAATCCTTCGCTGTTCTATTCTCAATGAACACTAATAATAAATCTCAAAACTCATGATGTGCCTAGATGTGACCTTTCAATCTCTCAAAACAGCTGACATGCAGTTTTTACCAATAGATGAATTTTGTATGGAGTTGATGAGAAGGCAAGGATGAGAAAGCAAGTCCATTGCTATGTCAGATTAATGTCACTGATGATTGGAGAGAGAAAAGTCAAGTTCAAACTCTTCAGCCTGTTGTTTAAGAACCTGCATGCTTTGGCCTCAGTTTCCATTTTGAGCACAAATTAGACAAACCTTTTCATTTATCTCCACGCATCTTGTTTTTTCATTTTTGTTTATTTTTTTTTAGATTCTCTGCTTGCACAGTTTCCCCTGGCTGGAATAGACTCCCACCTTTCCTAAAGTGCAATTATTACTACTCTTTTTTTTTTTTTAAAGATTTATTTATTTATTTGAAAGTCAGAGTTATACACAGAGAGAAGGAGAGGCAGAGAGAGAGAGAGAGAGAGAGAGAGAGAGAGTCTTCCATCTGCTGGTTCACTCCCCAATTGGCTGCAATGGCTGGAACTGCACTTATCTGAATCCAGGAGCCAGGAGCTTCTTCGGGGTCTCCCATGTGGGTACAGGGGTCCAAGGACTTAGGCCATCTTCTACTGCTTTCTCAGACCATAGCGGAGAACTGGATCGGAAGTGGAACAGCCGGGACTAGAAACGGCACCCATATGGGATGCTGGCACTGCAGGCGGCAGCTTACTCACTACGTCACAGCGCTGGCCCCAGTATTACTACTCTTGGTTCATCTTTTTCTCTAAGCCTTTTCTAAATGCTGGCAATGATTTCACTGTGATCTAAATGCTCATGGCATTACAATTTATACAATTCATCTGGCAGTGACCATTTTCCCCTGAAATATCTATTCCCCTTTTTTGTCTAAATTTAATTTTTTTAAACCACAATACTATAAATCTTGCTAATAGGATCCAAGCCTTCATCTCCCTTTCTGTTGAGTGCATACACTGGGCAAGAACCTGTTGTCTGTCCAGGGTTAATGGGGTGGGGGGAGGGAGATAGGGCTGATGGAGGGGAGTAAATCCCAACTTAATTTCCTTTGTACTCTGGTTGAAACCCATTTCTGTTTTGATGTGAGACCTTTTAAATAGAATTCAGTCTATAAACAGCTTTTTGAAGGTTTTTGCAAGAGAAGCTGATGGAGTATTGAGAGACACTTAAGAAGATCTGGAGTGTACTAAACCATTGAACCACCAACCCTCAGTGGAATAGTGTACCAAAGGCACTTGGTTTATGCCTTTGGCTGTTTATGCCGTACTAGGAAGTTATAAAGATATTCAACATTCAAAATCACTTAATTCTTGTGCCTCACATGGGGCAAGAATTGTGTTTTATCAGATCAAGTCATTACACTGTTTCTCTACCCTGCTCAGAATCAGGCGTCACATAGATCAAGGATAGTTTATTCTGTATATTTGAAATATTCCATCGTAAGTTTTATTTTTATTTCTTAAATATTTTTTAATTTTAAAGGCAGAGAGAGAGAGAGAGAGAGGGATTGAAAGAGAGAGAGAAAGAATGAGGGATCCTTTTCCCTTAGATCTAGTTTCTAGCATAGGAAGTTTGTCCCTGCTTAGCTGTGTGACCCTGTACAAGTAATTATTTTTTTTTTTTAAAGATTTATTTCTTTACTTGAAAGGCAGAGTTAGAGGTGGGGGAGAGAGAAATAGAGAAAGAGAGAGAGAGAGAGAGAGAGAGAGAGAGAGAGAGAAAGACCTTCCATCTGCTGGTTCACTTTCCAAATTGTTGGAAGTGCTGGGCTGTGCCAGGTGTTCCCTGAGAAGGGCCAGAGGGCAGCTGTGCCTTTATGAACCCCTTTCACTACAGTAGCTCTGTTTTAGTTATTGTTTTTCCTGTTAAAATTAAGATTTGATGTGGAAAAAATAGACTGGATAATATTGGATTATATTTAAGTTGTTTGGCCTTATAAAAATACTCATTCTACGTCCAGTTTTTATCCTAGTGGCTATGTCCAGTCAACAAAAAAGGAATTTACTAGGTTATGTGAGCAAAGAAAATGAAACATTTTGTGAATAAGGCTAATGTTAATGGACCGTCTGTAACATGCTAGAAGCTTCACAATGATTATTTCATTTGTTCCTCCTCGCAGCCCTGGGTGGTAGGTTCTCCTAAAATCCTCATGGAGGATCTGAGGTTTTCAAGGAATTTGCATGGGGCACATTGTCAGTAAATGGATCTATACTTGTATTTTAGAAAGTAGTCACAAATTATAGCAGTTTCCCCTCCAGCATTCCAGCCCTTCTCTATCCAAGAGTTCACTAGTTCTCCTGCATCAAAGTTTTAAATAGTCTCAGGAAAAGAAAACAGAAAATTACTTCCCTACCTTTGTGTTCTTGAGCCTGCCTTAAGCATTGGACCCACTAGGGGCACGGAACTAGATGAAATGACCTCACGATAGGCTGATTATACTCCCTGGGTGGCTTGAGAGGGGGCATTGCAGAGCTATGTGATGAGGCTGAGTTGAGGGCATCACCTCTGAATTCTTTCCCTTTGTCGAAGCATTATTTAACTAATGTTTCTAGCATGTTCTCTGCCAGTGGGATGAGAAAGAAAGGAGTGTATTTAGGGTTTCCAGGGGGCTAAGCAAGTTTGCACAAGTCATCTAAGAGTCAGCATGAACATTCCCTGGTGTGTATACCCAGGGGCAGGGTAAAGGACGAGGGAGGGTGCCTTCATGGTCATTGTCAACACAGTGCCCTCCAGGATGACCTTTGTTCCCATGAAGGTCCCATTCCTGTAAATCCTCACCAACAATCTGATGGACCCAGGGGCTTTCTCATATTATTTATTAATTCTCATATTGTAGATTAAAATAGAATCGTTTAATTAGCATATCTTTGATTACTAGATGGCTTTCTGTCTCTGTGGATTTGCTTGTTCTAGGTGCCTCACATAAATGGAATCCTACAGGAGTTGTCCTTCTGTGTTTGGCTTACTCACACTCCACAGAGACAGAAAGCAGAAGAGAGCTTCCCAGGGGCTGGGAGAAGGAGGAAATTGAGAGTCATTATTTAATGGGCACAGAGTTTCTATTTGGAATGATGAGAAAGTTCCGGAGTAGCAGTCATAGTAGATTGTAAATATTCTTAATGTCACTGAATTGTATACTTGACAATAGTTAAAATGGTAAATATTATTATGTTTATTTTATCACAACAAAATGGTACCTACATGTATTTTATAACACACATCAATATATTTGTAGTAACATATGCTTTTGAGGTTCATCCATGTTGCATGTATCATAATTTCTTTTTACAGGGGAATAATATTGCATTGCATGTACACATACATGTTTAAAATCAATTCATTTGTTGACACACATTTAAGTTCACCTTTTGGCTACTGTGAATTATGCTGCTATGGAACGTTAGTGTACAAATATGTGTTTGAGTTTATGCTTTTAATTCTTTGGGGTTGTATTTTCTGGGAGTAGAATTGCTGGATCATATGATAATTTTTTTCTTTTTCTTTTTTTATTGCGCTAAGAACACTTAATATGAGATCCAGCCTCTTAACATTATTTAAGTGTACAGTGCAGTACTCTACACACAATGCTGTGCAAGAGATCTCGAGAACTTAGTCATCCTGTGTAAGCAAAACTTCTTTCTGTTGAACGGCAACCTCCCATTCACCTCTCCCTGCAGCCCCTGGCAACCACTGTTCTGCTGTCTGCTTTTGTGATTTGACTACTTTAGACACCTCATGTAAGAGGAATCATGCAGTATTTGTCCTTCGGAAATAGGCATACTTCCCTTAGCATAACATGCTTAAGGTGTATCCATGTTGTTGCATATTAGGGTGATTCTAAAAGTAAGTGGAAAAATGGAACAAAAACATTAGCTTATTTTGGTGTAAACATTTTAAAATTCATGCATGGTTTTTTGGTAATACATAATTTCCGTAAACTTTTTGAAGACTCCTCAGCTATTAGAATTTCCTCTTTTTTATGGATAAATTAGGTTCCATTGTCTATTTGCTGTGTTTTCTTCATCCATTCGTCTGTCTATAGACATTTAGGTTACTCCCACACATTGGCTATTGTGAGTAATGTTGCAGTGGACTGATAATAACTCTTTGAGACCCTCACTTCATATCCAATGATTGATTGCTGGGACACCTGGTGTTTTCCATAGCAGTTGCGCCATTTTACATTGTCACCAAGAGTGCAAAAGGATTCCAGTTTCTCCCTATCCTCACCCGTATTTCTTATCTTTTTAAAAGTAATAATCATCCTAACAGGTGTAAGGTAGGTGATAGATATCTCATCATGATTTTGATTTTGATTTTTCTGATAAGTTATATTTTGCATCTTCTCGTATATCTTCTGGTTACATGTGTGTGTTTGAAGAAATGTCAGTTCAAGACCTTTGTCCATTTCTAATCAGGTTATTTGTTTTGCTGTTGTTGAGTTGTGTGAGTTCCTAGTATATTTTGGAAATGAACTCCTTATCAGATCAGTGGTATGCAAATATTCTTTTCTAGTTCTGTGGGTTGCCTTTTTACTCTGTTGATTATTTCCTTGACTTTGTAAAAGATTTCTAGTAGTCCCACTTGGCTTTATTATTTTTTATTATTTTTTTTCCTGTGCTTTTGTTGTCAAATCTAAGAAATCATTGCTCAGATCAACTTCATGAAGCTTCTCCATAGGTTGTCTTCTTGTAGTTTTACAGCTTCAGGTCTGATGTTGTACTCTTTAATTTATTTTGAACTATTTTTGTGTATGGTGTGGAATAAAGGTCTAGTTTTATCCTTTTGCTTGTGGGTATATAGTTTCCCCAGCATTATTTGTTGAAGAGGTTACTCTTTTCTCATTGTATATTCTTGGCACCCTTGTTGAAGATAAGATTTAACTTTCTGAGGTTATACAAGGGTACTTCAGATTGTTATAGAAAAATGGAATTAAAAAATAAGTTTATTTTAGTGCAAAAAATTTGAAATCTATGCAGTCTTTTTCATAATACATATTTGCCATGAACTTAAATTTTTTTCAATATAAATTTTTTGAAGGAATTTTCATATTGGGTTTTGTAAATTACCTGAGTGCCTATTATTATTTAATATTGGTGATTTTAATTTTAACATTTTATATTTTTATTTTGGTAATCAAGACATAGTATGTATTAGAATTATTTCAAAGTTTTGTCTACACAAGCAACTGGGTTCTACCACAAAGCCTCTGATTCAGTAGGTCTTAGAGGGGCACTACAGCTTTTATTTGTAACTAGTTAGTTCTCAGCTGAGGCTGATGTTGCTGACTGGGGCCACGTTTTGAGAAGCACTGACCTTGCATACTGGGAATTCCTGTGAATTATACTCTCCAGTGAGAGTATAATTTACCAATTGCTTTCAAATGTAACAAAAACTTTTATGAGTATGAAACCTAATAATTCCCAAAGTTGACATATTATGCTTCACAGAAAAATATTTATTAATTACAATTTTGCTGTTTTTAAAAATTTTTGTAATCAGTGATTTTTTTCCAGATCTCTAACACTTTATAAAGCCCTGCTCTCTGCAAAAATAAATAAGCACTGTGTCCAAAACACTGATGGAGAAAATAGGCTTGCATCATTAAGGAAAAAAAAAAGAGATTAGATAGTATCACATGATATGGATGCACCATGATTTAATTAATCAGTGCCACCAATAAGCTAAAAGTTGTTTGCATTCCTTTCCTTCTACAAGCAAGCTTCAGGGAACATCCCTCTACACCTGGGGCTCATATTTCTGGTGCATGCTGAGTGGCTCTGCACTGTCTGTGGAGCTTGAACGTTCCTGTGATTGGACCTCACTACCAGAGGCTCTGATTTTATTAGTTTGAATGGTTTTCTGGTATGCTGAGTTTTTCATTTTTTTGCCTTATCTTTTGAAAAAATTTATTTTCTTTTAAACATATTATTGAAATGCAGTGTGCATACCAAGAAATACACACAAGTAGATAGATAAAATGAATTTTTGGATCTCTGATCACACTCATAGTCAACATCCAAATTAAGAAGAATGTATTACTAGGTCCTCAGGTAATTCTAGTATGCAGGCCAGGTTGAGAAGCACTATTGTACGTGCAGCTTTGACCATTTGTGCTATATCGTGTGTAGCCCAGGGCACCACTTTGAGACATGATGTTAACTGAGAAGTTGACAAACTCTGCCTTTAAAAAATAGTGTTGAGGGGCGAGTGTTTGGTCCCCCAGTTAAGACGCTGGTTAGGAGCTAGTGTCCCACATCAGAGTGCCTGAGGTCAACATCTGGCTCCAGTGCCTCACTCCAGCTTCCTGCTATTGTGGATCCTGGGAGGCAGTGATTATGGCTCAAGTAATTGGATTCCTGCAACACTTGTGGGAGGCCAGGTTTAGTTTGCTTCTAACAGTTTCAGTACCCTGGCCGTTGTTGGCATTTAGAGAGTGAACCAGTAGAAGGCAACTCTCTTTGCCTCTCAAACAAATAAATAAATAATGAAATACTGTTGCAGTGACTTTCCCACAATCAACACATAGTATGCATTAGCAGTGGCAGAAAGCAGCCCAGTAGTTTCCTCTTCTCTAAAGCATGCACATGCATACCCTTCTCCAGCCAGGATGCCTGTCTTTTTTTTTTTTTAAAGATTTATTTATTTATTTATTTGAAAGTCAGAGTTACGCAGAGAGAGAAGGAGAGGCAGAGAGAGAGAGAGAGAGAGAGAGAGGTCTTCCATCTGCTGGTTCACTCCCCAATTGGCTGCAATGGCTGGAGTTGCACTGATTCGAAGCTAGGAGCTTCTTCCGGGTCTCCCAGTCATTGGGCCACCTTCCACTGCTTTTCCAGGCCACAGCAGAGAGCTGGATTGGAAGCGGGGCAGCTGGGACTTGAACTAGTGCCCATATGGGAAGGCGGCACTGCAGGCGGCGGCTTTACTGGCTACACCACAGCGCTGGCCCTGATGCCTGTCTTTTAATTGCTGGGGAGAAGGGAAAAAGAACATTAAAAAGACAAGTTTCTTTTTTTTTTTTTTTTTTTGACAGGCAGAGTGGACAGTGAGAGAGAGAGAGAAAGGTCTTCCTTTGCCGTTGGTTCACCCTCCAATGGCCGCCGCTGCAGCCGGCGCACCGCGCTGATCCTGGCAGGAGCCAGGATCCAGGTGCTTTTCCTGGTCTCCCATGGGGTGCAGGGCCCAAGCACCTGGGCCATCCTCCACTGCACTCCCTGGCCATAGCAGAGAGCTGGCCTGGAAGAGGGGCAACCGGGACAGAATCCGGCACCCCAACCGGGACTAGAACCCGGTGTGCCGGCGCCGCAAGGTGGAGGATTAGCCTATTGAGCCACGGCGCCGGCTTAAAAGACAAGTTTCATTGAAGGGATCAAGATGGTAACTCATTCTTTATCCTTAATAGAGTCTTTTCATTAGTTGTTTTCATTATTTAAATTCTGGCATTGGAGTAATATTCAGTGTTGAAGCATTAGGACAGATTAATAAGTGAAAAGAAAAATACATAAAAGCATCTATTTTCTATTTAATGAAGAATAATGAGAATCAAGTCTAATCATCTTAATCAACAGCAATGTTCGAGTGGAAATGTTACACTCTGGGTTTGAGAAAACAAATGACTAGCAGCAGATGCAGAGATTTTTGTCACTGTTGTATATACTTGGAGGCAGATGTTACTGTAAGAACCAAGCCAGCAAACAAGGGTTATGTTCAAAATATGTAACAGCTGCTATGGCATGTGGCCAGTACACAGCTCTGGTCCATGTTGACTGAATAGCAGTCCCCGAAATACATTTGATGTAGGGGTGTTAAGGATCTGCTCTCACAAAGCTACTCCACTTGTCTATCGGATTGTCTAGGATTCTACCACTTGCTGAGTAAAGCTATCACCATTCCTAGGAAGTAAATTTAGATTTCTCTCTGTGATGTTTGGGTGTCATTGTTTCCCCAAGAGTTTAGATGTTTGAAGCTTGGTCCCCAGGGTGGTGATGTTAAGAGGTGGTGGGACCTCTAAGAGATGGGGGCTGGTGGGAGGTCCTTTGGTCATTAGGGTGCTGCCTTTGGAAGAGATTATGGTGGTTCTTGTGGGATTCTGACCAAGCAAGTTGTTATAAAAAGAGAAAACCTGATTCCACCCCTCTCTGGCTTCTTGCCTTACCCTGTGATCTGTCGCTTTCTCATGCATTCTTACCATAATGTCACTAGGTGTCAAACCCTCATCAGAGACAGAACCCATGGGGCTACCCAATATTGGACTTCCTTATTTCACTAAGCATAATGGTCTCCAGTTGCTTCAATTTTGTTGCAAAAGACAGGATTTCATTTTTTATGGCTCAGCAATATTCCATAGTGTATATATACCACATTTTCTTTATCTAGTCATCAGTTGATGGACATCTGGGATGATTCCATTTCTTAGCTAGTGTGAATTGAGCTGATATAAACATGGGGGTACAGACAACTTTTTCATATGCTAATCTCATTTCCTTTAGGTAAATTCCCAGCAGTGGAATGGCTGTATCCATTTCCAGATTTCTGAGGGATCTCCATACTGTCTTCCATAATGGTTGTAGTAGTTTACATTCCTATAAACAGTGTATTAGGGTATCTCATGGGCTTTTCAGCCAGATCCGAATGCCTTTAGGGCTGATTCTGAGGCCAGAGTGCTGTTTAGGACATCTGCCATTCTATGAGTCTGCTGAGTATCTCGCTTCCCATGTTGGATCACTCTCCCCTTTATTTATTCTATCGGTTAGTATTAGCAGGTACTAGACTTGTTTATGTGTTCCCTTTGACTCTTAGTCCTTTCATTATGATCAATTGTGAACTGAGATTGATCACTTGGACTAGTGAGATGGCATTGGTACATGCCACCTTGATGGAATTGAATTGGAGTCCCCTGGTATGTTTCTAACTCTACCATTTGGGGCAAGTCAGTTTGAGCATGTCCCAAATTGTACATCTCTTCCCTCTCTTATTCCCACTCTTATGTTTAACAGGGATCACATTTCAGTTCATTTTCAACACTTAAGAATAACTGTGTATTAATTACAGAATTAAACCAGTCATATTAGGTAGAACAGACAAAAAAAAAACTACTAAGAGGGATAATGTATTAAGTTGTTCATTAACAGTCAGGGCTATGCTGATCAAGTCACCATTTCTCATAGTGTCCATTTCACTTCAACAGGTTTCCTTTTTGGTGTTCAGTCAGTTGCCACCGATCAGGGAGAACATATGGTATTTGTCCCTTTGGGATTGGCTTATTTCACTCAGCATGATGTGTTCCAGATTCCTCCATTTTGTTGCAAATGACTAGATTTCGTTGTTTCTTACTGCGGTATAGTATTCTAAAGAGTACATATCCCATAATTTCTTTATCCAGTCTACCGTTGATGGGCATTTAGGTTGGTTCCAGGTCTTGGCTATTGTGAATTGTGCTGCAATAAACATTAGGCTGCAGACCGCTTTTTTGTTTGCCAATTTAAATTCCTTTGGGTAAATTCCAAGGAGTGGGATGGCTGGGTCGAACGGTAGGGTTATCTTCAGGTTTCTGAGGAATCTCCAGACTGACTTCCATAGTGGCTTGACCAGTTTGCATTCCCACCAACAGTGGGTTAGTGTCCCTTTTTCCCCACATCCTCTCCAGCATCTATTGTTGGTAGATTTCTGTATGTGAGCCATTCTAACCGGGGTGAGGTGAAACCTCATTGTGGTTTTGATTTGCATTTCCCTGATTGCTAGTGACCTTGAACATTTTTTCATGTGCCTGTTGGCCATTTGGATTTCCTCTTTTGAAAAATGTCTATTGGAAAGCCAAGACACTCTGGCAAAAGATCTCTGAGTGAGATCCCAGTGGAAAGAACAGGTCTTCAAAGAAGGAGGTACCTTTCTCTGAAGGGAGGAGAGAACCTCCACTTTGACTATGACCGTGTCTAAACAAGATAAGAGTCGGAGAACTCAAGGGGCTTCCATAGCCTTGGAAACTCATAACTGGTGCATAGGGAGATTACTGATGCCATAAACAGGAGTGTCAATTGGTAAAGTCAACAACAGGAGTCACTGTGCACTTACTCCTCATGTAGGATCTCGGTCCTTAACGTGCTGTACACTGAGGCTTAATGCTATAACGAGTACTCAAACAGTATATTTCACTTTGTGTTTCTATGGGGGTGCAAACGACTGAAATCTTTACTTAATGTACACTAAACTGATCTTCTGTAAAAAAAAAAAAAAAAAAAAAAAAAAGAAAGAAATTTTCAATTCCCAACTTGACTCTCACTGGGATTAAACATGACAATAGGTCTGATCTGATTTCATCATCATTTAAAAAAAATCATCTATTATTTTTCTCTTTATGTTTCTGTGTGGGAGCAAACTGTTGAAATACTTACTTAAGGTATACTAAGCTGATCTTCTGTATATTAAGATAATCGAAAATGAATCTTGATGTGAATGGAAGGGGAGAGGGAGTGGGAAAGGGGAGGGTTGTTGGTGGGAGGGACGGTATGTGGGGGGAAGCCATTGTAACCCATGAGTCGTACTTTGGAAATTTATATTCATTAAATAAAAGATAAAAAAAAATGTCTATTGAGGTCCTTGGCCCATCTCTTAAGTGTTTTTTTTTTTTTTTTTTTTTTTTTGTGTGTGTGTGTGTGTGTGTGTGTGTGTGGAGTTTCTTGATCTCTTTGTAGATTCTGGTTATTAACCCTTTATCTGTTGCATAGTTTGCAAATATTTTTTCCCATTCTGTCAGTTGCCTCTTCACTTTCCTGACTGTTTCTTTTGCAGTACAGAAACTTCTCAATTTGATGCAATCCCAATAGTTGATTTTGGCTTTGACTGCCTATGCCTCCTGGGTCTTTTCCAGAAACTCTTTGCCTGTGCCAATATCTTGAAGGGTTTCTCCAATGTTCTCTAATAACTTGATGGTGTCAGGTCGTAGATTTAGGTCTTTAATCCACGTTGAGTGGATTTTTGTGTAAGGTGTAAGGTAGGGGTCTTGCTTCATGATTCTGCACATGGAAATCCAGTTTTCCCAGCACCATTTATTGAATAGACTGTCCTTGCTCCAGGAATTGGTTTTAGATCCTTGATCAAATATAAGTTGGCTGTAGATGTTTGGGTTGATTTCTGGTGTTTCAATTCTGTTCCATTGATCTATCCATCTGTTCCTGTACCAGTACCATACTGTTTTGATTACAACTGCCCTGTAGTATGTCCTGAAATCTGGTATTGTGATGCCTCTAGCTTTGTTTTTGTTGTACAAGATTGCTTTAGCTATTCGAGGTCTCTTTTGCCTCCATATGAATTTCAGCATCATTTTTTCTAGATCTGAGAAGAAGGTCTTCGGTATCTTGATTGGAATTGCATTGAATGTATAAATTGCTTTTGGGAGAATGGACATTTTGATGATATTGATTCTTCCAACCCATGAGCATGGAAGATTTTTCCATTTTTTGGTATCCTCTTCTATTTCTTTCTTTAAGGTTTTGTAATTTTCATTGTAGAGATCTTTAACATCCTTAGTTAAGTTTATTCCAAGGTATTTGATTGTTTTTGTAGCTATTGAGAATGGGATTGATCTTAGCAGTTCTTTCTCAGCCGTGGCATTGCTTATGTATACAAAGGCCGTTGATTTTTGTGCATTGATTTTATATCCTGCCACTTTGCCAAACTCCTCTATGAGTTCCAATAGTCTCTTAGTGGAGTTCTTTGGATCCTCTAAGTAAAGAATCATATCGTCTGCAAAGAGGGATAGTTTGACTTCTTCCTTCTCAATTTGTATTCCTTTAATTTCTTTTTCTTGTCTGATGGCTCTGGCTAAAACTTCCAGAACTATGTTAAATAGCAGTGGTGAGAGTGCGGATGCCCACTTTCACCATTGCTATTCAATGTAGTTCTAGAAGTGTCAGCCAGATGATTTCATAATTTATAACACAGATTCTTCCCTTAAAAATTTGCCTGTTGGATGGGTCACCGAACAGGTCATATTGGTGGAGACAGAGATAATGCAGGACTAATGATTCCTGCATGGTGGGAAAAGGCCTCACTCCTGAGGTATTACCATCATTAGTGATGGGGGTAGAATGGGCAGAGACTTGGAGATCACTCTGTGCTGTTATTATCATTTTTCCAAGTAAGTAATCTTACCATGGAATAAGAGATTTGAAAGGAATTTCAGAGATCATCTATTCTATTTATCCCAATTTATGTATGAGGAAACTGAGCCCAGAGAGGTAAAGTGACTTTGCTGATCAACATAGCTTTCCATTTTCTGCAGTGTGAGTAGAAGTGTAGTATCAGAACTGTGTTCAAGGACTGGCCTTGTTTCTGATAAGTGGGAGTTCTTCTGCTCTCCTTAAGATTTGGATTTTCTCATTTGCAAAATGGGGACTTTTTTTAAAAGGATTTATTTATTTATCTGAAAGACAGAGAGGCAGAAGTAGAGAGAGAGAGAGAGAGAGAGAAAGAGAGAGAGAGAGGTCTTCCATCTGCTGGTTCACTCCCCAGATGGCCGCAACGGCTGGAACTGCACCAATCTGAAGCCAGGAGCCAGGAGCCAGGAGCCAGGAGCCAGGATCCAGGAGCTTCTTCTGGGTCTCCCACATGGGTACAGGGTCTCAAAGAGTTGGGCCATTTTCTACTGATTTCCCAGACCATAGCAGAGAACTGGATTGGAAGTGGAGCAGCCAGGACTCAAACTGGTGCCCATATGGGATGCCGGCACTACAAGCAGCAGTTTTACCCGCTATGCCACAATATCAGCCCCATAGGGGCTGATTTTGAAAATTAAAGCATAATTTATATAGAAGACAATGAGCATGTATCAAATATCTCATTTAACTAATGAACGAATGATTCAGTAAAAAGAACTAGTTGAAAAAGAATTTGACAAGCAGGACTATATACTAAAAGAATGTGGAAGTGAATTTGCTAGAAGTTAAATAATTGGTTAATATTCTACAGTGAAATGAAATTTCAATTTTTGGGACAGAATTGTATAAGTTAACGTTATTTTCAAAATGTGTCTTCTTTGATCAAGTACAATGGCAAAATCAAACAAAGTCCTAGGTAGTTAAATAATCCTTCGATTAAACAATGACATTCAAAGGGCATTCGCTGATTACCTTGTTTTATTTCCTAGTCTTAGACAATTTTTAAAAATAAGGGCTAGTATATTCAGCTGTAAGGAAAAAACCTGTCTAAAGTGTTGCCCCTGAAATGTTGCTATTTAGAAGCAAAGTATGCTTCTGAATTTTTCTGGGCCCTTAATTCTTGGAGAGTCTACGCACCTGCATTTCTTCTATGTACACATTGCTGGAGGAGTTGTCCTTGGAAAGAGAAAGTCTATCAGTTCTCCCAATACCAACCAGGCAAACTACTGAGATTTGGAATCTTGGGCCCAGGCGGGTCCTATTCTTTGTTTTAAGAAAATTTAACAGATCTTTGTCAGTTTAGCCAAGAATGCATGGAAATAAGTCAATGGTTTAAATTTTTGGTGCAGAAAGGCCTGTTGAACTGTGTTTGGGGTTGGGCAATGATAGCTAAGCCCTCCTTTCTGAGGTGGGGGCAGCAGTCCCTGAAACTGTTTTTCTTCTTTTCTCAGGGCTAATATGCAGCAACACTGTCTTTGTAGTTCACCAGGTCAAGTCGTGGCTATTAGATCTCAACAGCAATGAATCAGCCCAATAGGTTCTTTTGGATCTTCTTATTTTTGAATTGTCCACTATTTTCATTTTAAGCATTTTAATCATTTATATAAGAAATAGACAGGTGTGAGTGTTGTGGTGCAGCAGGCTGGGTCCCTGCTTGGGACTCCTGAGTCATATATTGAGTGTCTGATTGCATTCTGGCTACTCCCACTTCTGATGCAGTTTCCTGGTAATGTGCCTGGCAGGCAGTAAATGATGACCCAGGTACTTGGATTTTTGCTGCCCTTGTGGGAGACCTGGATGGAGTTCCTATCTCCCAGCTTTGGCCTGGTCTATCCCCGTGGGCATTTGGGGCGTGAACCAGCATATAGAAAATCTCTGTCTTTGTCTCTCCTTCACTGTCACTCTGTCTTTCAAATAAATAAATAAGTAAGTAAATAAATAAATATTAAAAAAAAGAAGAAAGAAAGAGGCTGTTCCTTCTTGGGCTGGTAGTAACTACCGTGAAGCATTATTGGAAATATCTGGTTTACCCGTGTATCCAAGATTTGCACCCCTGAGTTGAACTCTGTGTCTACTCTCTATTATGTATCTTCTGAGATGGTGGAGAAGATCCTGCCATAAATTCACCTCTAGCCTCAAACAAGTCAGTCTTTGCCAGTGTTGTGATGGATTTGGGTAACTCATTTCTCCTTGTGCCTCTGATCCTACTGGAGAACCTCACCCCAGGTCTGTGTTTTCTACACATCCCATCAAAACTCATATACGGGTGATGTACACTCCTTCCATTTGTAAGAAGGAATATCTGATGGACAGAATTTAATTTAACTGTCTCAGAGATTTAATTTTTAAGAAATGTATTTTTTCATAAGAAAAGCTCTTATTTATTATTAAAGGCTTATGAAATACAGAAATGTATTAAGAAGAGAATTTAAATTACCTGTAGAACATTATTCAGAGATAATGTGAACATTTTGCTGTGTTTGCTTTTAGATATGCACATCCTTAACAAAAATCAAGATTATGTTGTTTTATTAACTTTTTAATTGTGATTTCCAAGGGTGGAATTTCCCATATCAGTGAGGGGAACTGAAGGGATTTTATGGGGAAATAAAGTGAGAGAGAGGAAGTAAAGGGGAGGGCAATGGGCAGTGGGAGCCCATAGACCACCATGAAAGAACACCCTCGGCATGTTTCCACACAAACAAGTGGTCGTTGGGCCACTGTTGGGCTGGCAGAGATGGTTTCTTAGAGGGAGATTCTTGGAGGTAATTACATTGTTATGCACCCAGAGAGAAAATAAGGCATTATCCTTGTGGTTTGAGAATTTGTATGCTCTAGTCTTCCCCAAGTTTGTAAATGGCACCATCGCCTACCTGATTATCTAGTTCACTTTCCCTTGCCTTGAAGGTTCAACTTTTAAAATACATCTTGCATCTGGGCACTTCTTGATATTTTCTCCATTATACACTTGGTCTAAGTCTCTCTTATTTTGTTCCAAGGGCAAATTCAGCAAATGCTTGAGAAAAATGAGCGAAGATCATCCTGAGGAAAACAGGCAAAGCCTATTTACCCAAAGATTGCACTGGCAATGGAACCCATCACCAGTACTTGGGTTTTGATGGAGACACAGGGCAGGCAGAGGACTGAGAAAGTGGAAAGATGGGATGGTTTCAGGTGTGCCCTGATTGGAGGCTGTGGGCACGGGAGGCTGTAGGTGGGTTAAGTAAGAGCAGGGTATCTATGTGATGGCTGAAGGGAACATATTTGATTTTCTCTGGTCTGTTTCAAACTGGAAGGAGGAACAAAATGTAGCGGAGTTGTGAGTTATTAAACAATTCTGCCTGTTTTGGGCTGATTGCTAGAGGAGTTTTTTGCTTCTTAGATTGATTGATTCTGTAGCAAACTATGGGCTAGTGATCGGATTTCCTACAAGTCTATCTTCCTAGGCTGGTCACTGAAGATAGTGTATTGGTTTTCTGGGCTGGTTGCAGATGGTAGGCTCGAGTTGTATGTTTGTATATAATTTGGCCATTATATATTGAGTCTCTCACATTGCATTCAAAGTTCACCGGTATCCCTTGGGTGAACACTGATGCCAACTTGATTGTGAAATAGCTACTATTACAGTCATCCCCATTTTGCTGAGGAAGAATCTGAGGAACAGAGAGGTTAAGTAACTTGGGCAAGATCTTAGAGTAAGGTGAAAAGCTCAGCTTCGAAGCTTGGCGGTTTCCCCGAATTCATTACCTTAGGCTGCCTCCCATAGCTGTTTAGAGACTGGGGTCACCCAGACTTTGCCAAGTGTTAGCAGCTGAAAACTTTACCCCTCTACCAACAGAATTTGTATTTCTCCCCTGCTAACTCTCTTCCTGAGGGAGTTGATCCATTGATTGAGACCTAACTTTGTCTCAGTGAAACTTGATTGCATTCATTTCCTTTTCTTTTTAGATATGTGATGGACTTTCAGTCAGATAGAGGTGAATCTGAGAGAAGACTGAAGGTGCTATGGTATCCCTGGTTTGCACACTCAGGGACCAGGCTGCCTAGGTTTGATTCTCAACTCCCCCACTTAGTAACTATGTACAGACTTTGGGCTGATCACTCAGTTTACCTAAGCTTCAGTTTCAAAATCTGTGTTTGGAGATGTTGCTGAAATACTGCCTACCCTATGAGCATGAAGATTGAGAAAGCAGACATGAAACACTTGCATAATGCCAGGGCAGATGGTAAGTGTTCAGTGTAAATTAAAATGCAAATATCCTACAAGAATTTCCTGTGCCCTTAACAAACATAATATGGAAAGTGAGAATTTGCATTGTTGACAATATGGGCTGGAAGGAAAAATGATACACACAGTTCTCTTTTGAAAATTGGGAGAAGTGAAGATTTTAAATGACAAAAGTGGCATTCTACCCCAGCCCAACCAACTCCCATACATACTTCCGACTCCCATACTCTATTCACTTTCAGATCCTCCAATGATTACAAGTGAGGAAAGACTGAATAACATTTTATTTTCACTGATTCAATCTGACAATTGCCCTTTGTAAATCCAAATAAACATACAATACATTAAATCTTCAAATCCATTTCGTTTTTCTTCTTTGGGTCACTGTGCTTGAAATAAGTAGAAGTCAGCCAGATCAATAGGCATCCACTAGAGGAACAGTAGAGGAATGCCCAGCCTTTTCTTTGCTGAAATAATAGCATATCAAGGGCCTTACCCTCTGCTTGGGTGCAAAGCACAATGGAATGATTTCAAATGCTGATTTTACAAAAGAGAACGTCATCCCCAACACAGCGCATTTTCTGTCTCTGCGATCTCACCCAATCATTAGGGAAGCTAGGGTATTTGGCACAAAGAAGGCAGAACACTGGTTTAGTGGTATCACAGTGACTGGAATCCCTGGGTGGCCAGAGGGTGTGGTCTTCGGAGTCCAAAATCAAAACCAGTGGAGGGGTGGCTGAGAACATGGGCACAGATGTAGGAGAATAAAGTGGAGGTGAGGGCTGGTGGGGACTCCTGATTGCCTTATTTTCTTAATGACTTAGAGAAACAAGTTCAATGGCAGAAAATGGCTCCTGATTTCGGATGGGCTCAGCTCCTGCCATTGGAGCCATCTGGGGAGTGAACCAGCAGATGGAAGACCTTTACTCTCTGTCTTTTCCTCTCTCTGTGTAACTCTACCTCTCAAATAAACAAACAAAATCTTTTTTTAAAAAAAGGATTTATTTATTTGAAAGGCAGAATGACATACAGTGAGAGATCTTCCCTCTGCTGGTTCAATTCCCAAATGGCCACAACAGTCAGGGCTGGGCCCAGTTGAAGCCAGGAGCCAGGAAGTTTGCTCTGGTCTCCTACATGGATGGCAGGGGCCCAAGTAACTGGGCCATCTTCTGTTGTTTTGCCACGTGCATTAGCAAGAAGTCAGACCAGAGTGGGGTAGCTGCTACTCGAATCAGCACTCCGATATGGGATGCAGACATTGCCCAAACTGGCTTAACCTTCTGTGCCACATCAGCCCCCACTTGCCAGTTTATCTCCTCCAATAGATCACTTGATTTCTCTGGCTCCCCTTAGAGGTAAAATGCAAATCAGACTCCTTACTTGAAAGGTTCGTGTGTGGATTCAAAGTACATATACTCCTGTACTGAGCAGAGTCAGCCTCCCTGTAGAAGTGCTCAGTAAATATCTCTGATACTTTTCCAGTGCCTTCGCTTTGAACCCCCATACCTCAGATTACTCTCAGTGTGGTCTGGATCCACACTGGCAGCACCTGGTCCCGGGCTTTAGCAACAAGGCCCACCTTGGCCCCAGCCATGGGATTCCTGTCTAAGCTGTCAGGGCCTGGCTGTTTTCATACGGCCTTCAAGGTGATCCTAGTGTGCCATGAAGGGTGAATGCTGCTGATTGGTAGAGCAACACCCTGAAGCAGCAGCATTAGCATCATCGCTGGCGTAGGTAAACCAGAGAACTTTCCTGATCTGCCGAGTCAGGCATTCTAGGGTAGGAGCCCAGCAGCCTGTGGTTAACAACTCGCCAGGTGATTCTCATGGTTCTCAAGGTTTAAAACCACTGATGGAGGGGCGAGAAGGTTTAGATCGGTTGTTTCAGTCTCTCGCACTGGGCCTGGTGATACCTCACATCCTGTGTTCCTCTCCTCTCATTTTTTCCCTTCAGGGGAGAACGGTTAGATTTAGTGTGGAGACTTTTATCTTGCATGTTTTGTTTTCTTTCTCATTTCTCAGCTATCCTTCCGTTCTCACAGTGAAATGGCAGTGCTGGGTACTGACGGTACGGAGCTGGATAAGGAAGTCACAGCTCCTAAGCACATGGAATGCTTGGGGTGACAAAAGAAGCCAGGTGGCAAGCTGAGCCGCCTGGGGCAGGCCTTTGGAGGTGACTTGGGTCCTCGGGTTCGCTGTCTGGCCTCTTCTCTCTGCCCTGCTCCTGTGCCAACACACTCTCAGGTATGGACTTAACTTTAGTTTCTCATAATTCAGTTTGAGCTATTCTGAGGGTGAGTCATGTCTGCTGACCAGAGCGCAGGTTCTTGAGGGAAGGGACTGTGTGTCTTTCCTTGTGAACTTGTTTTTCTCCTCTAGATCTCTCCGTAGCTGGGGTTCCGGCAATAACATGCTGCTTGCACTTTGATACGGTGACAAAGGGCACTGGCTTTGGCAGCATGGATTTGGGTTTGAATTTGCAGTTCATTGGTTCTGTAACCATGAGCAAGTCACAGCACTTCTTGGCAATCTCAGTGTTCTCATCCATAAAATGGGCTTGATAATTTTTAACTTTGTACAGTTGTGAAGGCTGTTAGTGCCACAGGTCTGACAGCACCATTTTACTATGTATGCCCTGGACACCATCCTAGGGTCTAGCCGCCATGATAGTGCTAGAAGCCAGGTGACCAGATGACCCAACCACAGGTGTCAGCTCCACCCCCACCCTAATGGGATTTGCTACTCTCCCCCCCACAAGGTATAAAAGGACCTGCTTCCCATACAGGTGAAGCAGGTCCTGCTACACCTTGCCCTCACACCCAACTCATCAGGCTTCTGCCACCTGACGGTAATGCTTTCCTTTAACTCTGGGGTTTGGTGTGTTTTGTGTGGCCTAACAAGAACTATGTAAGATAATGCACGAAGCATGCTGAAACACTGGATTTGGAGAACATTCAATGGTTGATATTTGTTAATGTTGCTAAAGTTGACTTCCTGCTTCAGATAGAGAAGTTTTACCTGGGTAAATCATGAGATTAATGTGTGACCCCTGTGAGCTTTTGGGCAACTCTGGAGTGGTCCGTTTACCCTGACACAAAGCTCTCAAATTCTCCATGTCTGTTCCCTCTCCACACCCCCTGTCCCCGAAGTGCACCCAATGCAGCCTGACACTCATCTACCTCCTGTTAGGCTTGCAGGAATACTCAGGGCCATGCCCTTCCTGTGTTTTGTGGCGTCGCACCAATGTGGATGCTTAAGTTGACTTGAGCCAACTTTAAATATTCTCTTCTGGAAGTTTAATGCCTTGCAAAAGCCTCAGGCCTATTTTAATTGAATTACTTCTTTCAGCGTCAGGCTTAAAGAGCACCCTACAGGGTCCCAGTTCTGAATGAATGCATTAAAAAAATCAAATAGTATAGATTATGGTCTAATCCTCAAAGGGGGATATAAATAGAATCTCCTCTGTTGGCTTTTCATTTCCCTGTGTTCGTTAATAAGCACTTTTACAGCCTCCAGTTTTCTCTGTCCTCTCCTAAAGCTCGCTAGCTGCTTTGGTAAGAAAGAGACTAAGACTAGGACAAGATGTTGGAAGAATTGACCATTAGAATTTTGTGAGATGGAAGGGATTTTAGTCATATCTGGTCTCACCTTCTTGATAAGTGGTGTGGGCAGGGGCCTAGGGGAGGGGATGAGTTGGACCAAGTCACAGAACTTCCAGAGAACTTGATTGGAAAAATGTTCTCTCCTGAGGTAGGTGTTGGGAGCTGTGCCAAAATATGAGGTGGAACAGTCAAGCAAGTGGCCCAGGGCAGTGACTAAGGATGGCTCTGTGCTCAAGCTACTGGGGATTTAATCTTGGTCAGTTTCACACCATCTGTCTTTGGGCAAGATGTTGAACATTGTTGGGCTCTCGGTGTCCTTACTCCCCTAAAGAATGACAGGACCTACCTCTGAGTGCTGTTGCGAGTCTTAAATTGCAGCTCAGTAAAGAGCTTAGAATTTCACATGGGACACAGGAAGTGCCCAATACCATTTAGCTATTGTTTTTCAAACTTGGAAAAATTTCTATGTGGTATGATTTTTGTTTTTATTGGGATGTTAATGGGATGCCCTCTCCCTTAGTGCTTTTCAGCTGGTTATGAGCCAGTTTCTGGCCCTGAAGGACTAAGTCCCAGAGGTCTTCTATCCAAGGGCAGACCGGACTGCTTGTGAATGTAGAGTTGTCAGTGTGTCAGTGCTGCAGGATGCTGCGAGAGGATCAAATACAAGATGAATCTATGTGCTTAAAAATGTGGACACTAAATGAAAGGGAAATGATCCTAACAATAGCAAAATATTTTGAAATTTAACATATTTGATTTTTTTCAAAACTATAGTACATACATTCTGTAGCTATAATGTAGTAGGCCCTTAATAACTTGTTCATTGAATAAATGAATAGTTGGATTGGTGTTACCATTGGAATGAGGAAACAGACCAAGAAGCCCTTACTGTGTCACATACCCCATAGCTTAGCAGCTTCACTTCAGTGACTCCTCCTCCATGATTCTGTAGGTTGGTGACATGGCTCCTGGGTGGGTTTTGTGTGGCTCACTTAGGGATACTGGGTTGGAAGGCCCAACACAACCTCACTGACATATTTGGCAGTTGATGCTGGATGTGGGCTATGCTCCTTTATTTTTCTACCATGTGGATTCTCATCTCCCAATAGGTACACCTGCATTCCTTACTGGGTCAGCTTGGGGAAAGATTCCAAGGTGGTGGAGACAGAGATGCAATGCTCTGGAATGGGTGACATCGCGTCCACCACATTTTCCATTCAAAGGCAGTCACACATCCAGCCTGTGTTCAGGTCTAGGTGGGAGGAGCTGAAAAGAGTTTGTAGCTCTGCTTCATAAAACAGGAGATGAACAAAAAGATCTTTGATTAACGCTTAGCCAGTAGGTAGAGCCAAGATTTAAATTTGGGTCCTGGGACTCTAAGGCCTTATAACCTTTCCCAAATGATATTCCCACGTTTTCTGCAAAGTAGACTCAGATAAGACAGAGGTTTTTGTGCCCTTAGATATTTTGGGACTTTGGGCATGTGATGTATCTGGTAAATGATGTCATAATCCCCAGCCTCTGTGGTTTATAGATAACACAGTTCTTTGTGTGAAAAACACCCATAATGATATTACGCACTTCGGAACAGACCCTTTCAAATGAGAGCCTAACAGAATGGTTTTCCCTTCCAGGAGAACGAACGTGCCCATCTGTGGCTTAATTGAAGAGGTCTGTTGATGTTTCACCCTATTAATTGTTCGGAGCTCCAGACCTAGGAAAATATGACCTTTAAAACTGGTGAGGTTTCGATAAAGGTCATGTGGTTCCGAAGTATTTGGCTGAGACTTGGAGATGAAGTGAGAGACTGAAAGCCAGAAAGATTAAATTTCAGGTCAGCAGGGGCTCATGTGAAGCTGGAGGAAGGACAGTACAGTCTGTTAAACGTGAAAGCTGCAGGAGAATCTGTTGTAAGAGAATCTGCCCGGATGGAGTCCTAGGGTGGAGCCCCTTTTCTCAGCAATGGGAGAAAGTGAAGGAGCTGATTCCACCCCTCCCCCCCAACCTTGAGATGGTGACCTTTAGAGCTTCACGTTTACCTTCACATGTACTTCATGGTACTAAAAATGGTTTAAGGAAGAGAGTCATAAATAATACTGTCTCCGATGGTTGCTTAAGGAAGAGGAGATTCATTGCTTAGCTGCTGGCCCCTGGAGTGCCGGGTGACAGACTGGAGGGGTAGAGCTGCAGGCTGTAGGCCAAGTGGGTGGTTCTACAGGAAGCGAGACTCTGGTCATCCAGCCAAGAGGGCAGTGAGGAACATGGGTGGCCCTGGTGCACAGGGCACTTGTGGGAGACGAATCTGGTGATGGCCACAGAGGGTTTTTAGGAAGCTAAATTTTGTCTTCTGGGTGTAGTGTAATTCCACTTGAGGAAGGCATCTTGAAGATGGACCTAAGACTTTATGACCCTGGCAGGCTTTTGTAGTCAGGTTGGTGTTTGTTTCTCCTAGTCCTCTCTCTGTGTGTGTGTGTGTGTGTGTGTGTGTGCTGTGACCTTTACAACTATGAACGTCTTCAATCAGTAGGTTGAAGGGCTCGCACACTTGTTTTCTTACCTAAGTAGGTTAATTTTGCTGTGCAGGTGTTTTGTTAATAGTAAGTTTTAGTGTCTTCCTACCTTCTCTATGTTCTCAGCGTTGGGAGCCTCTGAACCAAGAGAAGAGGCCACCCCACCCCTACTCCCCGCCCAGGCCCCATTTATATGGCTTTGAATTCTGCCTTTGAATGAGGCCGGCTTCCCCTATCATAATTGTGCAAGTGGGTTAGGAGCTATGGTGTTGGTCTGGAGCCACCTGGCCAGTCAAGCTAATAGGTATTAAGCTAGACCCATTCCTATTGCATGATGGGTCTAGACGAGCTTTGTCATCCGAGGCAGCGTCAGGGGATGTCTAATTTGATCTTCAACTTTTTCATTTTTCATGGTCTTATTGTGGCTTTAGGCAAGGATGCTTAAGAGTGATGTTTGAATTCTGATAAGAAAACAGATCTCCCTGGGATACTGGTTAAAAGCATGAAGATAGCAATGAGAATTACAAATGTGTGTGTGCACATACACATGTGTGCACACAGTTTGATTAAGCAAAGTTTGAAGGTCAAAGTAACTGAATTTTACAAATGAGAAACGCAGACAGAAAATAGATGATCTACCTAAGGCCACAAAGCTAGTAAGTTGCAGAATGAGGGTTTGACGGCAAGTTTCTGTGAAGCCTAACTACTCAGCCCTTTTAGGAGATACTGTGTGTGGGGAGCAACCCGGACTAGAGTAAGTTACTGGAATTAGGACTTATTCTATGCATCTGCTCTCCCACAATATGGCGCTGAGAAGGGAGAAACAGCTTCTACGCAGCTGCCTCCAGTTCAACCAATAAACTATAGGACCTGCTCCTGATTGGAGGAGAGCAGCGTACTCGGCGTGTGGGTAGCAGAGTTGGGATTGGTGGAAGGACTATAAAGGAGGAGAGAGACGGCATGCACCAGGAACATCTAAGGGGAACACCTGTGCAGCCCCCGAGAGAGCCGGCCGGCGGTGTGCCGCTCCCCTGCAGAAGTGGGGAATGTGGCAGGGGGAACCGCCCTTCCACGGAGGTGGAAGGGCCGAGCAGCCAACCCGGGGAGGGCCGAGCAGCCAACCCGGGGAGGGCCGAGCAGACGAAAGAACAACGCAGGGTCCTGTGTCGTTCCTCCACGAAGACGGAGAGCGACACTGTGTACCTTTTAGATGACTCGGAGGGGCTGTTCATAGCTGGCTGCTGGTGGACAAGTCCATTCCCTTGTCCAGGTTCCAGTTCTCAGGTTTAATGAAATTTGCACACCATCCTTGAAGTCGACTGCAGCTAAGTCTGTGATTTGAGTACTTAGAGAAAATTTCTACTTGGTTAGCATGCTGGTTTTATGACAGAGAAGGCATTCCTGTGACTACTCAGGGCTCAACATAAGAAGTATAGGTAAAATAATTATGTATTAAGACTCCTGGCATGTAGTAGGCAGAGTTGATCAAGTTACTTAATAACTCGTTTGATAATGTACATTAGAATAGAAGATAATATAAAACTAAATTCAAGTTCCTTTTGTTATCTAAATTTCTTATTTCTTTAGAAAATGGTTTGAGTGGGAATGTATATCATTTACCAAGTCATTGTTGAGTTGCATAGTTTGGTGCACTCTTTGAATGTGGCTGCCCCTGGCTTAGTAATGGTCATCTGAGCCATGAGACTATTTGACAATTTGACATAAGCACTGACTTAACATTGAGTGGATTGTAGTAAGGGCTCCATATCCCTGTGATCTGTTACCAAGGAGGGCAGTTAGGGGTGCTGCTCGTGGAGCCAGGGCATAGAGAGGCAGGTAGATGACCATAGTTTGTATATGGCCTTAAGTACACTGCCTGCCTTGATGCCCTTGCCAATGCTGAGCCTTCCAGGGTATCGGGTGGAGTTGAATGCACCTGCTACCACCATCATGGCTCATCATACAGCTAAGTAAGTACGTCTCAGAGACCCATTACTTTCCTGAGACCGTGGCAGGTAGGATTATTAGGTGACTTAGAGTCTCAATAGCAGAAGACTGTTTTACTTACCATTCTGGGAAAAATTTCAGTATTTCAGCAATCAACAGGATGGGGTGGGTTGAAGATGGATTTATCCTCAGATCTTCTCTCCCTTCCTCTGCCTTGCGACTCTGGAGAGTGGCACAGAAGGAGTACGTTCTGGTGCTGCACCGAGTTTGGACTTGGTCATGTGACTTGTTTGGGCCACTGCTCCTTTCAGCCTGAACTCCAGAGACAAGTGGAGTGGATTGGAGATGGCCTTGAAGGTGGAGCTAAAGGTAACTGTCCTAAACCTGGAGCAGTCTTGTGAGCAGGAAAATAAATGCTTACTGTTATCAATCGAGTTTGGGGATGTGTTAGGAGTGTAACGGCCTGATGCACAGGGCCGGTCTGGTGCACACCAGTGTAGGAATTGCGTGTGGACAATGAATGACCTCCAGTTACTGTTGGAGTTAATGTTCACTGCCTGAAGAAATGTCAGGAGGGGAGCAGGAAGACAGAAGTTCAGTGGCTGCAAAAGGTCAGAGAGGAGACAAACCAGAAGCACCGGTGGCCCTGGAGAGGCCTCTAGGATTTTCACATGGATTTTTTTCTTAGAAAACTGACTTGTTGTGAAAAGGTGACTTCAGCTGCTAGTGCTAGGCCAGGCATAAGCTGGGGGAGCCTAAGACTCCATGTGGTTCTCCTACGTGGGTGGCTGGGATTTAAGTTATTGAGCCATCATCCTATGTGCATTAACAGGAAGCTGGATCAGAAACGGTGGTGACTGGAGCCTGGGTATGCCAGTGTGGGCTGTGGGTGTACCAAGAATTATGCTTTGCCAAACGCCTGGCCCTTCCCTTTTAGTTTTGTAAGGTTGACCCAACAAGAGAATTATCTAAATAGATGCCTATATTCAATGAACTGTAGAAAGCCTGAGAAATGAACCTTTAAAAATTGTAAAATACTGGTTGAAAAGGTGTTTGTCATACAGCTAATTAAAAATGAGTGTAAAGGCTATATGTGGGGGCCAGCACTGTGGCACAGTGGGTTAAAACCCCAGCCAGCAATGCTGGCATCTCACATGGGTGCCAGTTTTGAGTCCCAGCTGCTCCACTTTTTTTTTTTCTGCTTTCAAACTTTTATTTAATGAACATAAATTTCCAAAGTACAGCTTATGGATTACAATGGCTTCCCCCCCCAACTTCCCTCCCACCCGCAACCCTCCCCTTTCCCACTCCCTCTCCCCTTCCATTCACATCAAGATTCATTTTCGATTCTCTTTATATACAGAAGATCAGTTTAGCATACATTAAGTAAAGATTTCAACAGTTTGCTCCCACACAGAAACATAAAGTGAAAAATACTGTTTGAGTACTAGTTATAGCATTAAATCTCAATGTACAGCACACTAAGGACAAAGATCCTACATGAGGAGTAAGTACACAGTGACACCTGTTGTTGACTTTACAAATTGACACTCTTGTTTATGGCATCAGTAGTCACCCTAGGCCCTTGTCATGAGCTGCCAAGGCTATGGAAGCCTTGAGTTCACTGACTCTGATAATTTTTAGACAAGGTCATGGTCAAAGTGGAAGTTCTTTCCTACCTTCAGAGAAAGGTACCTCCTTCTTTGACCCGTTCTTTCCACTGGGATCTCACTCGTGGAGATCTTTCATTTAGGTTTTTTTTTTTTTTTTCCCCCAGAGTGTCTTGGCTTTCCATGCCTGAAATACTCTCATGGGTTTTTCAGCCGGATCCGCATGCCTTAAGGGCTGATTCTGAGGCCAGAGTGCTGTTTAGGACAGCTGCCATTCTATGGGTCTGCTGTGTATCTCACTTCCCATGTTGGATCATTCTCTCCCTTTTTTATTCTATCAGCTAGTATTTGCAGACACTATTCTTGTTTTTGTGATCCCTTTGGTTCTTAGTCCTATCATTATGATCAATTGTGAACAAAAATTGATCACTGCAATTAGTGAGATGGCATTGGTACATGCCACCTTGATGGGATTGAATTGGAATCCCCTGGTATGTTTTTTTTTTTATCTTTTATTTAATGAATATAAATTTCCAAAGTACGACTCATGGGTTACAATGGCTTCCCCCCCCCATACCGTCCCTCCCACCAACAACCCTCCCCTTTCCCACTCCCTCTCCCCTTCCATTCACATCAAGATTCATTTTCGATTATCTTAATATACAGAAGATCAGCTTAGTATACCTTAAGTAAGTATTTCAACAGTTTGCTCCCACACAGAAACATAAAGTGAAAAATAATAGATGATTTTTTTTAAATGATGATGAAATCAGATCAGACCTATTGTCATGTTTAATCCCAGTGAGAGTCAAGTTGGGAATTGAAAATTTTTCTTTTTTTTTTTTTTTTTTTTTTTTTTTTTTTTTTTTACAGAAGATCAGTTTAGTGTACATTAAGTAAAGATTTCAGTCGTTTGCACCCCCATAGAAACACAAAGTGAAATATACTGTTTGAGTACTCGTTATAGCATTAAGCCTCAGTGTACAGCACGTTAAGGACCGAGATCCTACATGAGGAGTAAGTGCACAGTGACTCCTGTTGTTGACTTTACCAATTGACACTCCTGTTTATGGCATCAGTAATCTCCCTATGCACCAGTTTTGAGTTTCCAAGGCTATGGAAGCCCCTTGAGTTCTCCGACTCTTATCTTGTTTAGACACGGTCATAGTCAAAGTGGAGGTTCTCTCCTCCCTTCAGAGAAAGGCACCTCCCTCTTTGAAGACCTGTTCTTTCCACTGGGATCTCACTCACAGAGATCTTTTTGCCAGAGTGTCTTGGCTTTCCATGCCCGAAATACTCTCATGGGCTTTTCAGCCAGATCCGAGTGCCTTTAGGGCTGATTCTGAGGCCAGAGTGCTATTTAGGACATCCGCCATTCTATGAGTCTGCTGAGTATCTCACTTCCCATGTTGGATCACTCTCCCCTTTATTTATTCTATCGGTTGGTGTTAGCAGATACTAGACTTGTTTATGTGCTCCCTTTGACTCTTAGTCCTTTCATTATGATCAATTGTGAACTGAAATTGATCACTTGGAGTAGTGAGATGGCATTGGCACATGCCACCTTGATGGGATTGAATTGGAATCCCCTGGTATGTTTCCAACTCTACCAATTGGGGCAAGTCAGCCCGAGCATGTCCCAAATTATACATCTCTTCCCTCTCTTATTCCCACTCTTATGTTTAACAGGGATCACATTTCAGTTAATTTTCAACACTTAAGAATAACTGTGTGATAATTACAGAATTAAACCAGTCATATTAAGTAGAACAGACAAAAAAAAATACTATGAGGGATAATGTATTAAGTTGTCCATTAGCAGTCAGAGCTATGCTGATCAAGTCACCATTTCTCATAGTGTCCATTTCACTTCAGGAGGTTTCCTTTTTGGTGTTGAGTCAGTTGTCACCGATCAGGGAGAACATATGGTATTTGTCCCTTTGGGACTGGCTTACTTCACTCAGCATGATGTGTTCCAGATTCCTCCATTTTGTTGCAAATGACTGGATTTCGTTGTTTCTTACTGCAGTATAGTACTCTAAAGAATACATATCCCATAATTTCTTTATCCAGTCTACCGTTGATGGGCATTTAGGTTGGTTCCAGGTCTTGGTTATTGTGAATTGTGCTGCAATAAACATTAGGGTGCAGACCGCTTTTTTGTTTATCAATTTAAACTCCTTTGGGTAAATTCCAAGGAGTGGGATGGCTGGGTCGAATGGTAGGGTTATATTCAGGTTTCTGAGGAATCTCCAGACTGATTTCCATAGTGGCTTGACCAGTTTGCATTCCCACCAACAGTGGGTTAGTGTCCCTTTTTCCCCACATCCTCGCCAGCATCTGTTGTTGGTAGATTTCTGTATGTGAGCCATTCTAACCGGTGTGAGGTGAAACCTCATTGTGGTTTTGATTTGCATTTCCCTGATTGCTAGTGACCTTGAACATTTTTTCATGTGCCTGTTGGCCATTTGGGTTTCCTCTTTTGAAAAATGTCTATTGAAGTCCTTGGCCCATCTCTTAAGTGGGTTGTTGGTTTTGTTTTTGTGGAGTTTCTTGATCTCTTTGTAGATTCTGGTTATTAACCCTTTATCTGTTGCATAGTTTGCAAATATTTTTTCCCATTCTGTCGGTTGTCTCTTCACTCTCCTGACTGTTTCTTTTGCAGTACAGAAACTTCTCAATTTGATGCAATCCCAATAGTTGATTTTGGCTTTGACTGTCTGTGCCTCCCGGGTCTTTTCCAGAAACTCTTTGCCTGTGCCAATATCTTGAAGGGTTTCTCCAATGTTCTCTAATAACTTAATGGTGTCAGGACGAAGATTTAGGTCTTTAATCCACGTTGAGTGGATTTTTGTGTAAGGTGTAAGGTAGGGGTCTTGCTTCATGATTCTGCACGTGGAAATCCAGTTTTCCCAGCACCATTTATTGAATAGACTGTCCTTGCTCCAGGAATTAGTTTTAGATCCTTGATCAAATATAAGTTGGCTGTAGATGTTTGGGTTGATTTCTGGTGTTTCAATTCTGTTCCATTGGTCTATCCATCTGTTTCTGTACCAGTACCATGCTGTTTTGATTACAACTGCCCTGTAGTATGTCCTGAAGTCTGGTATTGTGATGCCTCCGGCTTTGTTTTTGTTGTACAAGATTGCTTTAGCTATTCGAGGTCTCTTGTGCCTCCATATGAATTTCAGCATCATTTTTTCTAGATCTGCGAAGAATGTCTTTGGTATCTTGATTGGGATTGCATTGAATCTATAAATTGCTTTTGGGAGAATGGACATTTTGATGATGTTGATTCTTCCAATCCATGAGCATGGAAGATTTTTCCATTTTTTGGTATCCTCTTCTATTTCCTTCTTTAAGGTTTTGTAATTTTCATCGTAGAGATCTTTAACGTCCTTGGTTAAGTTTATTCCAAGGTATTTGATTGTTTTTGTAGCTATTGTGAATGGGATTGATCTTAGAAGTTCTTCCTCAGCCATGGCATTGTCTGTGTATACAAAGGCTGTTGATTTTTGTGCATTGATTTTATATCCTGCCACTTTGCCAAACTCCTCTATGAGTTCCAATAGTCTCTTAGTAGAGTTCTTTGGATCCTCTAAGTACAGAATCATATCGTCTGCAAAGAGGGATAGTTTGACTTCTTCCTTCTTGATTTGTATTCCTTTGATTTCTTTTTCTTGTCTGATGGCTCTGGCTAAAACTTCCAGAACTATGTTAAATAGCAGTGGTGAGAGTGGGCATCCCTGCCTGGTGCCAGATTTCAGTGGAAATGCTTCCAACTTTTCCCCATTCAATAGGATGCTGGCTGTGGGTTTTTTATAAATTGCTTTGATTATATTGAGGAATGTTCCTTCTATACCCAATTTGCTTAGAGTTTTCATCATGAAAGGGTGTTGAATTTTATCAAATGCTTTCTCTGCATCAATTGAGATAATCATATGGTTTTTCTTCTGCAGTCTGTTAATGTGGTGAATCACATTGATTGATTTGCGAATGTTGAACCATCCCTGCATACCAGGGATGAATCCCACTTGGTCTGGGTGGATGATTTTCCTGATGTGTTGTTGTATTCTATTGGCCAGAATTTTATTGAGGATTTTTGCATCTATGTTCATCAGGGATATTGGTCTGTAATTTTCTTTCAGTGCTGCATCTTTCTCTGGCTTAGGGATTAAGGTGATGCTGGCTTCATAGAAAGAATTTGGGAGGATTCCCTCTTTTTCGATTGTTCTTAATAGTTTGAGAAGAAATGGGATTAGTTCTTCTTTAAATGTCTGGTAGAATTCAGCGGTGAATCCATCTGGTCCTGGGCTTTTCTTTGTTGGGAGGGCCTTTATTACTGTTTCAATTTCTGTTTCAGTTATGGGTCTATTTAGGTTTTCGATGTCTTCATGGTTCAATTTAGGTAGGTTGCATGTGTCCAGGAATCTATCCATTTCTGATAGGTTTTCCTGTTTGCTGGCGTACAGGTCCTTGTAGTAATTTCTGATGATTCTTTTTATTTCTGTGGTGTCTGTTGTTACGTTTCCTTTTTCATCTCTGATTTTATTGATTTGGGTCTTTTCTCTTCTTTTTTTAGTTAGTTGGGCCAATGGGGTGTCAATTTTGTTTATTTTTTCAAAAAACCAGCTTCTCGCTTGGCTGATTTTTTGTAATGTTTTTTTGGATTCAATCCTATTAATTTCTTCTCTGGTTTTAATTATTTCTCTTCTCCTGCAGCAAACCAAACCCAAATCTAGTAGTTTTTCTAGGTCCTTGAGGTGCGCTGAAAGCTCATTTATTTGGTACCTTTCCAATTTCTTGGTATAGGCACCTATTGCTATAAATTTGCCTCTCAATACTGCTTTTGCTGTATCCCATAAGTTTTGATATGTTGTGTTGTTGTCTTCATTTACTTCCAGAAAGTTTTTGATTTCTCTTTTGATTTCTTGAATGACCCAGTGTTCATTCAGGAGCATGTTGTTCAGTCTCCATGTGTTTGCATACTTTCTGGGGTTTCCTGAGTTGCTAATTTCCAGCTTCATCCCGCTGTGGTCTGAGAAGCTGCATGGTATGATTCTAATTCTTTTAAATTTGCTGAGACTTGCTTTATGGCCTAGTATGTGGTCAATCCTAGAGAAGGTTCCATGCGCTGCTGAGAAGAATGTGAAGTCTGTAGATGTAGGGTTGAAAGTTCTGTATATATCTGTTAGATCCATTTGGGCTATAGTGTCATTTAAATCTGCTGTTTCCTTGTTGATCTTCTGTCCGGATGATCTGTCTATTTCTGAGAGTGGAGTATTGAAGTCCCCCAGTACTATTGTATTGGAATCTAAATCTCCCTTTAAGTCCCTTAACATATCTTTTAAATAGACCGGTGCCCTGTAATTAGGTGCATATACATTTATAATAGTTACATCTTCCTGTTGAATTGAACCCTTAATCATTATATAGTGTCCCTCTTTGTCTCTCTTAACAGTTTTTGTATTAAAGTTTATTTTGTCTGATATTAATATGGCTACACCTGCTTTTTTTTGGTTTCTGTTGGCATGGAATATCTTTTTCCAACCTTTCACTTTCAGTCTGCATGCCTCTTTGTTAGAGAGATGTGTTTCTTGTAGGCAACAAATAGTTGGGTTGTGTTCTGTGAGCCAGTCAGCTAAACGGTGTCTTTTAACTGAAGAATTCAGACCATTAATGTTCAATGTGACTATTGATACGTAGTGACTTTGCCCTGCCATTTTCCCGGAAATATTTTCTAGTATATGCTTTGAGCTTCCCATGCTCTTTTACTGGTAGGTGTTCTTCCTTTCCCTTCTTTCATATTGATGGCCGTGTTTCTGTGTTTCTGAGTGTAGCACATCTTTAAGTATCTTTTGCAGGGCCGGACGAGTGGCCACAAAGTCTTTCAATTTCTGTTTGCTATGAAAGGTCTTTATTTCACCTTCATTCACAAATGAGAGCTTGGCAGGATATAATATTCTGGGCTGGCAATTTTTCTCTCTTAGCACCTGTGCTATGTCTCGCCATTCCCTCCTAGCTTGTAGGGTTTCTGATGAGAAGTCAGCTGTGAGTCTGATTGGAGATCCTCTGAGAGTAATCTGACGTTTCTCTCTTGCACATTTTAGGATCTTTTCTTTATGTTTCACTGTGGTAAGTTTAATTACCACGTGTCGTGGTGAGGATCTCTTTTGGTCATGTTTATTGGGGGTTCTATGAGCTTCCTGTACTAGGATGTCTCTGTCCTTCTCCAAACCTGGAAAGTTCTCTGCTAGTATCTCACTAAAAAGGCCTTCCAATCCTTTCTCTCTCTCCATGCCTTCAGGAACTCCTAGAACTCGAATGTTGGTTTTTTTGATAGTATCCTGTAGATTCCCAACAATATTTTTTAGGTTTCTAATTTCCTCTTCTTTTCTTTGGTTTGACTGTATGTTTTCCTGTGCTCTATCTTCTAAGTCCGATATTCTCTCTTCTGCTTCACCCATTCTGTTTTTAAGGCTTTCTAATGTGTTTGTCATTTGATCTATTGAGCTCTTCATTTCATTTTGATTTCTCTTCACTATAACACTTTCCTGTTCTACTAGTTTCTGAGTTTCATTTTGACTCTTCCTTAAAATTTCGTTTTCACGAGAGAGATTTTCAATCTTGTCCATTAAGGATTTCTGTAGTTCAAGGATTTGCTTTTGAAAACTTCTAAATGTTCTTATCATAAATTTTTTGAAATCCGTATCTTGCATTTCTTCTATCTCATCATCTTCATACTCTTGGCTTGGGGTGTTTTGCTTATTTGGAGGCATCATAGTGTCATCGTTGATCTTGCTCCCTCTATTTCTGTGTTTGTTACTCGGCATAGTTAATTCTTCTTGCGTCACTGTGCGTTTTTTTTTCTTTTTTTTTCTTTTTTTTTATTTATACTGTGTCTGTGTTAAGTGGACTGCCTGCTGTTGGAGGAGCCTTGGAGGCTTGAGATGGGTGCGGCCTGAGAGCTCTGCCTGGTTCTTCCAGGTTAAGGGTGTGCAAAGGTGACACCCTCAGGTTATGCGTGGTAAATCTCTCTCTTTTTATTTATTTATTTATTTTATTTATTCAGGGGGTAAGTAACACCGCAGGGCACGGCTGTGCAGAATTGATGGTATTTAGCTTCCAGTCTTTGGCTCCTCTGGACTCCCACTGGGTTGCCTAGGCTACTGAATTGTAGTGACTCAGTTCCTTAGCTCTCCCCCATTGATATGTAAATCCAGAGTGCAGGCCTGCTCTTTGTCTCTTGGGAATTCTAGCCTTGCAGCCTTGTAACCTTTGCAAGGTTAGGGGGAAGAGAAACCCCGAAGCTTTTTTTTTTTCCTTCTTTCCGGTAGTGAGTTTGCTGCACTTTCCGGCCCCCCTCTAGATTCTGACCCCCGTTTCCCCACCAATGTCTCGGGTTATTGAGCTCACCTCCCCTTCCAGCGCTGATGTGTGGAGCGTCCCAAGTCTCCCCGCTGTTGTCTGTGTGGCATGCACTCCCCTTGGAGCACTGGGGCTTCTGCGGCTCCGTCCCGCGACTTGGCTTCCACGCGGTGGGCGACCTTGTTCTCCCAGTAGGTCCTCCGATTCACGATTCCCGTGCAATTTTTTCCTGGTTCTTTTTTCTGCGGCTACCGTAACTCCCCTTTTATTAAACTAAATTTTCCCGGACTATCGGTGCGTGCCCTCACTATTCCGCCATCTTGGCTCCGCCCCCCGAATCCCCTGGTATGTTTCTAGCTCTAGCGTTTGAGGTAAGTCAGCTTGAGCATGTCCTGAATTGCACATCTCTTCCCTCTCTTATTCCCACTCTTATATTTAACAGCGATCACTTTTCAGTTAATTTTCAGCACTTAAGAAGAATTGTGTATTGATTACAGTATTCAACCAAAAGTATTAAGTAGAACAAACAAAAAAAATACTAAGAGGGATACCATATTAAGTTGTTCATCAACAGTCAGGGTGAAGGCTGATCAAGTCACCTTTTCTCATAGTGTTCATTTCACTTTAACAGGTTTCCTTTTTGGTGCTCAGTTAGTTGTCACCTATCAAGGAGAACAAGTGGTATTTGTCCCTTTGGGACTGGCTTATTTCACTCAGCATAATGTTTTCCAAATTCCTATCAGGGATCATTTTTCAGTTAAAATATAAACACCTAAGAATAATTGTGTGTTAATTAGAGTTCAACCAATGGTACTGGAACAAAAAAACTAAAATGGATAAAGTATTACATTGTACATCAACCGTCAGGACAAGAGCTGATCAAGTCACTGTTTCTCATAGTGTCCATTTCATTTCAACAAGTTTCCCCTTTGGTGCTCAGTTAGTTGTCGCCGATCAGGGAGAACATATGATATTTGTCCCTTTGGGACTGGCTCAATTCACTCAGCATGATGTTTTCCAAATTCCTCCATCTTGTTGCAAATGACCGGGTTTCGTTGTTTTTGACTGCTGTATAGTATTCTATAGAGTACATGTCCCATAATTTCTTTATCCAGTCTACTGTTGATGGGCATTTGGGTTGATTCCATGTCTTAGCTATTGTGAATTGAGCTGCAATAAACATTAAGGTGCAGACAGCTTGTTTGTTTGCCAATTAAATTTCCTTTGGGTAAATTCCAAGGAGTGGGATGGCTGGGTTGAATAGTAGGGTTATATTCAGGTTTCTGAGGAATCTCCAGACTGACTTCTATAGTGGCTTAACCAATTTGCATTCCCACCAACAGTGGGTTAGTGTCCCTTTTTCCCCACATCCTCACCAGCATCTATTGTTGGTAGATTTCTGAATGTGAGCCATTCTAACCGGGGTGAGGTGAAACCTCATTGTGGTTTTGATTTGCATTTCCCTGATTGCTAGTGATCTTGAACATTTTTTCATGTGCCTGTTGGTCATTTGGATTTCCTCTGTTGAAAAATGTCTGAGGTCCTTGGCCCATCTCTTAAGTGGGTTGTTTGTTTTGATGTTGTGGAGTTTCTTGATTTCTTTGTAGATTCTGGTTATCAACCCTTTATTGGTTGCATAGTTTGCGAATATATTTTCCCATTCTGTCGGTTGTCTCTTCACTTTCCTGAATGCTTCTTTTGCAGTACAGAAACTTCTCAATTTGATGCAATCACAAATGTTAATTTTGGCTTTGACTGCCTGTGCTTCTGGGGTCTTTTCCAAGAAGTCATTGCCGGTACCTATATCTTGCATGGTTTCTCCAATGCTCTCTAATAATTTGATGGTGTCAGGTCATAGATTTAAGTCTTTAATCCACGTTGAGTGGATTTTTGTGTAAGGTGAAAGGTAGGGGTCTTGCTTCATGATTCTGCACGTGGAAATCCAATTTTCCCAGCACCATTTATTGAATAGACTGTCCTTACTCCAGGGATTGGTTTTGGATCCTTGATCAAATATGAGTTGGCTGTAGATGTTTGGATTGATTTCTGGTGTTTCAATTCTGTTCCATTGGTCTACCCATCTGTTTCTGTACCAGGACCATGCTGTTTTGATTATAACTGCCCTGTAGTATGTCCTGAAATCTGGTATTGTGATGCCTCCGGCTTTGTTTTTGTTGTACAAGATTGCTTTAGCTATTCGAGGTCTCCTGTGTCTCCATATAAATTTCAGCATCATTTTTTTCAGATCTGAGAAGGTCTTCGGTATCTTGGTATTGCATTGAATGTATAAATTGCTTTTGGGAGAATGGACATTTTGATGATATTGATTCTTCCAATCCATGAGCATGGAAGATTTTTCCATTTCTTGGTGTCCTATTTCTTTCGTTAAGGTTTTGTAATTTTCATCGTAGAGATCTTTAACGTCCTTGGTTAAGTTTATTCCAAGGTATTCCAATAGGATGTTGGCTGTGGGTTTTTCATAGATTGCTTTGATTGTATTGAGGAATGTTCCTTCCAAACCCAGTTTGCTTAGAGTTTTCATCATGAACGGGTGTTGTATTTTATCAAATGCTTTCTCGGTGTCTATTGAGATGATCATATGGTTTTTCTTCTGCAGTCTGTTAATGTGGTGTATCACATTGATTGTTTTGCGCACATTAAACCATCCCTGCATACCAGGGAGAAATCCCTCTTGGTCTGGGTGGATGATCTTTCTGATGTGTTGTTGCATTCTATTGGTGAGAATTTTATTGAGGATTTTTGCATCTATGTTCATCAGGGATATTGGTCTGTAATTCTTTCAATGCTGCATCTTTCTCTGGCTTAGGGATTAAGTTGATGCTGGCTTCATAGAAAGAATTTGGGAGGACTCCCTCTTTTTCTATTGTCCTGAATAGTTTGAGAAGAATTGGAGTTAGTTCTTCTTTAAATGTCCGGTAGCATTCAGCAGTGAATCCATCTGGTCCTGGGCTTTTCTTTGTTGGGAGGGCCTTTATTACTGTTTCAATTTCTGTCTCAGTTATGGGTCTGTTTAGGTTTTTGATGTCTTCCTGGTTCAATTTAGGTAGGTTGCATGTGTCCAGGAATCTATCCATTTCTGATAGGTTTCCCTGTTTGCTGGCATACAAGTCCTTGTAGTAATTTCTGATTCTTTTTATTTCTGTGGTGTCTGTGGTTACGTTTCCTTTTTCATCTCTGA
Organism: Oryctolagus cuniculus; assembly: GCF_964237555.1. Taxonomy (NCBI): domain Eukaryota; kingdom Metazoa; phylum Chordata; class Mammalia; order Lagomorpha; family Leporidae; genus Oryctolagus; species Oryctolagus cuniculus. The sequence goes on from NC_091437.1 coordinate 47,499,063, forward strand.
TTTTATTGATTTGGGTCTTTTCTCTTCTTTTTTTAGTTAGTTGGGCCAATGGTGTGTCAATTTTGTTTATTTTTTCAAAAAACCAGCTCCTTGTTTGGCTGATTTTTTGTAATGTTTTTTTGGATTCAATACTGTTGATTTCTTTGATTTTAATTATTTCTCTTCTACTAGATTTGGGTCTGGTTTGCTGTAGGTTTTCTAAATCCTTGAGATGCGTTGAAAGCTCATCTATTTGGTGCCTTTCCAATTTCTTGATGTAGGCACCTATTGCTATAAACTTTCCTCTTAACACTGCTTTTGCTGCGTCCCATAAGTTTTGGTATGTTGTGCTGTTATCCTCATTTACTTCCAGAAAATTTTTGATTTCTCTTTTAATTTCTTCTATAACCCCTTGTTCATTCAGGAGCATGTTGTTCAATCTCCATGTTATATAGTGTTCCTCTTTGTCTCTCCTAACAGTTTTTGTGGTAAACTTTATGTTGTCCTGACTGGAGCATAGGGAGATTACTGATGCCATAGACAGGAGTGTCAATTGGTAAAGTCAACAGGAGTCACTGTGCACTTACTCCTCATGTAGGATCTCTGTCCTTAATGTGCTGTACATTGAGATTTAATGCTATAACGAGTACTCAATATATTTCACTTTGCTTCTATGGGGGTGCAAACTGTTGAAACCTTTACTTAATGCATACTAAACTGATCTTCTGTTAAAAAAAAAAAAAGAAGAAATTATCAACTCCCAACTTGACTCTCACTGGGATTAAACATGACAATAGGTCTGATCTGATTTCATCATCATTTAAAAAATCATGTATTTTCACTTTATGTTTCTGTGTGGGAGCAAACTGTTAATCCTTACTTAATGTATACTAAGCTGATCTTCTGTATATTAAGATAATTGAAAATGAATCTTGATGTGAATGGAAGGGGAGAGGGAGTGGGAAAGGGGGAGGGTTGTGGGTGGGAGGGACGGTATCGGGGGGAAGCCATTGTAATGCATAAGTCGTTTTTGGAAATTCATATTCATTAAATAAAAGTTAAAAAAAGTTTATGTTGTCCAATATTAAGATGGCTATGCCCGCTCTTCATTTCTGTTGGCATGGTATATCTTTTTCCAGCCTTTCACTTTCAGTCTGTATGCATTTTTGTTGGAAAGATGTGTTTCTTATAGGCAGCAAATAGATGGGGTTTGTTCCTTAAGCCAATCAGCCAATCTGTGTCTTTTAACTGGACAGTTCAGGCCATTAACGTTCAATGTGACTAATGATAAGTGGTAACTTTGCCCTGCCATTTGCCAAAGATAAGTTCTAATATATGCTTTGAATTCCCTGTGATCTTTTGCTGTGAGGTTTCCTTCCTTTACCTTCTTTCATATTGATGACCATGTTTCTTTGTTTCTGTGTGTAACACATCTTTAAGCATCTTTTGCAGGGCTGGACGAGTGGTGACAAATTCTTTCAATTTGTTTGCTATGAAAAGTCTTTATTTCACCTTCATTCACAAATGAGAGCTTTGCAGGATTTAATATTCTTGGCTGGCAGTTTTTCTCTTAGTACCTGGGCTATATCTCGCCATTCCCTCCTGGCTTGTAGGGTTTCTGGTGAGAAGTCAGCTGTGAGTCTGATTGGAGATCCTCTGAGAGTAATCTGACGTTTCTCTTGCACATTTTAGGATCTTTTCTTTTTGTTTCACTGTGGAGAGTTTAATTACAACGTGTTGTGGTGAGGCTCTCTTTTGGTCGTGTTTATTAGGGGTTCTGTGAGCTTCCTGTACTAGGATGTCTCTGTCCTTCTCCAAACCTGGGAAATTTTCTGCTAATATCTCACTAAAAAGGCCTTCTAATCCTTTCTTCCTCTCCATGCCTTCAGGAACTCCTAGAACCCAAATGTTGGTTTTTTAAATAGTATCCTGAAGATTCCTGACAATATGTTTTAGATTTCTAATTTCCTCTTTCTTTGGTCTGACTGTATACTTTCCTGTTCTCTGTCTTCTAAGTCCGATATTCTCTCTTCTGCTTCACCCATTCTGTTTGTAAGGCTCTCTATTGTGTTTTTCATTTGATCTATTGAATTCTTCATTTCATTATGATTTCTCGTCACTATCACAGTTTCCTGTTGTACTAATTGTTTCGTTTCATTTTTATTCCTCCTTAATATTTCATTTTCACGAGAGAGATTTTCTATCTTGTCCATTAAGGATTTCTGTAGTTCAAGAATTTGTTTTTGAGAACTTCTTAATGTTCTTATCAATTTTTTGAGATCTGCTTCTTGCATTTCTTCTATCTCATCTTCATAATCTTGAATTGGGGTGTCTTTTTCATTTGGGGGCGTCATGGTGACTTCATTGTTATTACCTTGGTTTTTGCGTTTGTTATTTGGCATATTGGAGATATTTGGTTTCTTCACTGTGGTGCTTTTTCTTGTTATACTATGACTCTAGATTAAGTGGACTGTCTGTTTTTGATGGAGCCTTAGGGCTTGAGATGAGTGTGGCCTGAGAGCTCTGTTTGGTGTGCCAAAGGTGACACTCCCAGGTTAGGCTTGGTAGATCTCTTTCTTTTTTTGATTCAAAAGGGAAGTAATTCCACACAGCTGAACGAAGTTGGAGGTAGTTAGCAGGCAAATGATAAACCCACAGGAGCCAGAGATCGGAAGCTCTTTCCCAAGGACCACACAGGGAATCTGTTCTGCCCTCAGAGTGGGCTCAAATTCTCCTTCAGTCTCCCACTGGGTTGCTAAAGTTACGGAATTGTAGCGTCTCTGGAGAGTACTCACGTGAATTCCGTGAGTTCTCTCCCCCACCGTCTCTTTTTTTCAGTCTCAGTTCAGTAGCACCACAAATTTACTAGGTCCTAATCTCCTGTTAATTCGCCCCACCCAGAGTCAGGTTTTTCTGCTAGGCTCAGGGCCGGTGCAGACCTGAGGTAGCTCTGCTTATGACGTATGTCCAAGATGGCGCCTGCTCTTTGTCTTGCTCGCCTTTGAGAGGTGAGCAGAGAGAGAGAAACCTGTGTCCGTATCAGTCACTTTCTCTCTCTCTCTCTCTCTTCTAGTTAGTCTGGTAAACTCTTCCCCCCGGGGTCATTCCCTCTAGTCTCCTCTTTCCGCTTGCCTGCCGGTGTCTCGGGCTATTGAGGTTTGGCTCACCTTGAGTTCCAGCGCTGACGTGTGTTGTGTCTGCTGCTGGTGTCCCGAACTGTGGGCTCCCACGCTCTCCACGCAGGTCCACTGTGAATCACTAGTTCCGGAAGAGTTTCCTCTGCTGTTTCTTCCCCTACTCTTCCTTGAACCTGCAGTATCTCCACTTTTATTAAACTGTCTCTCCCCGGACTATCAGTGTGATCCCTTCCTATTCCACCATCTTGCCTCCTCCCCCATATCCCATGATTTCTTTAAGAAACATTTGAGAGAGTTGGAGGTAGAGAGAGAGGTCTTCCATCTGTTGCTTCACTCCCCAAATGGCCACAATAGCTGGAGCTGAGCCATTCGAAGTCAGGAGTCTGGCACTTCTTCTAGATCTTCCACATAGGTACAGGGGCCCAAGGACTTGGGCCATCCTCTGCTGCTTTCCCTGGTGCATTAGCAGGAAGCCAGATTGGAAATGGAGCAGCTGGGACTCAAACAGGCACCCATTTTGGATGCTGGTACTTCAGGCCAGGGCTTTAACTCGCTGTGCCACAGTGCCACCCCCTCCCCATAATTTATTCATCCAGTCTTAAGTTGATGGGCATTTGGGTTGATTCCATGTCTTAGCTATTGTGAATTGAGCTGCAATGAACATGGGGGTACAGATAACTCTTTCATATGCTGACTTCATTTTCCCTGAGTAAATTCCCAGGAGTGGGATGGCTGGATCATATAGTAGGTCTTTATCCAGATTTCTGAGGTATCTGGATACTGTCTTCCACAGTGACTGTACCAATTTACATTCCCACCAACATCCTTTTTCTCCACATCCTCACCAACATTTGTTGTTAATTTCTGTATGAAAGCATTGTAAAGGGGGTGAGGTGAAACCTCATTGTGGTTTTGATTTGCATTTCCCTACTGGCTAGTGATCTTGAACATTTTTTTAATGTGTCTATTGGCCATTTGGATTTCCTCTTGAAAAATACCTGTTTAAGTCCTTGGCCAATTTCTTTTTCTTTTTTTTTTTTTTTTTTTTTTTTTAAGAAGGCTTTTCTTGAATACAAATTTCAAATGTAGAGCTTTTAGGAATATAGTGGTTCTTCCCCCATTCCCATTCTACCTCCTACTCTGTCTCCCATCCCATTCTTCACTAGGATTCTTTTTTTAATCAGCTTTATATACACTATACTAAGTAAACATTTCAAGTTTGTACACACACACACACACACACACACACACACACCCCAGGTATAGAAGTACAGTTTGAGAGCAAGTTTTACAGTTAATTCTCATAGCACAACTCATTAAAGACAACAGATCCTACGTGGGGAGTAAGTGCACAGTGACTCCGATTGTTGATTTAACAATTAACACTCTTATTTTTGACATCATTGGCCACCTGAGGCTCTTGACCTGAGCTGCCAAGGCTATGGAAGACTTTTGAGTCCACAAACTCTGTATTTAGACAGGGCCATATGCAAACTGAAGTTCTCTCTTCCCTTTGGAGAAAAGCACATCCTTCTTTGGTGGCCCCTTCTTTCCACTGGGCTCTCACTCAGATGCTTCATGCAGAACATTTTTTGCTACTATGTCTTAGCTTTCCATCCTTGACCCGTTTCTTATCTGGGTTGTTTGTCTTGTTGTGGACTTTCATGATCTCTTTGTATATTCTTGTTATTAATCCTTTATAAGTTGCATATTTTGCAAATAATTTTTCTCATTCTGTCAGTTGCCCCTTCACTTTCCTGAGTATTTGTTTTACAGTGTAGAAGCTTCTCAACTTGATATAATCCCATTTATTGATTTTTGGCTTTGATTACCTGTGCCTCTGGGGTCTTTTCCAAGAGCTCTTTGCCTGTGCCAAAGTCTTGCAGGGTTTCCCCAATGTTTTCTAGTAATTTAATGGTATGAGGTCTTAGACTTTGTCATTAATACATGTTGAATGGATTTTCATGTAAGGTATAAAGTAGAGGTCCTGCTTCATACTCTCGCATGTGGAAATCTAGTTTTCCCAGCATCATTTGTTGAACAGACTGTCCTCGCTCCAGGGATTCGTTTTAGTTCCTTGGTCAAATATCAGTTGGTTTTAGATACTTGGATTGATTTCTGGTGTTTTTATTGTGTTCAATTGGTCTATTGATCTGTTTTTGTACCATTATCAGGCTGTTTTGATTATAATTGCCTTGTAGTGTGTCTTGAAATCTGGTATTGTGATACATTCTGGTTTTTGTTGTGTAAGACTACTTAAGCTATTCGAGGTCCTCCTATGTTTCCATATGAATTTCAGCCTTCTTTCTAGATCTGAGAAGAATGTCTTTGGTACTTTGGTATCGCATTGAATCCATAGATTGGTTTCGGAAAAATGGACATTTTGATGAAATTGATTGTTCCAATCCAAGAACATGGAAGATTTTTCCATTTTAAATCTTCTATTTCTTTCTTTAATGTTTTATAATTCTCATCCTAGAAATCTTTGACATCCTTCGTTAAATTTATTCCAAGGTATTTGATTTATTTTGTCGCTATTGTGAATGGGATTGATCTAAAAAGTCCTATTTAACCTGTGGCATTGTCTGTGTATACAAAGACAATTGATTTTTTGTGTATTTATTTTATGTTCTGCTACTTTACCAAACTCTTCTGAGTTCCAATAGTTTCTTGGTGGAGTCTTTTGAATTCCCTCCATACAGAATTATGTCATCTGCAAATAGGGAAAGTTTGACTTCCTCCTTTCCAATTTGTATCCCTTTGATTTCTTTTTCTTGCCTAATGGCTCTGGCTAAAACTTCCAGGACTATATTGAATAGCAGTGGTGAGTGTGGGCATCGTCATCTTGTTCTGAATATCAGTGTGAATACTTTCGACTTTTCCCCTTTTAATAGGACCATTGGCCATGGGTTTGTTATCAACTGGATTGCTTGTGTTGAAGAGTATTCCTTCTTCTATACCAAATTTTCTTAGAGTTTTCATCATGAAAGAGAATTGTATTTTATCAAATGCTTTTTCTGCATCTATTATGATAATCATATGATGTTTTTCTTCAGTTTGTTAATGTGATTTGTCACATTGATTTGCAAATGTTGAGCCATCCATGCTTTCTGAGGTGTTGCTGGATTTGACTGGCTAGAATTTGGTTGAGAATCTTTACGTCTGTTCATCAGGGAAATTGGTCTGTATTTCTTTCTCTGTTGCTGTTTTTTCAGGTTTAGGAATTAAGGTGAGGCTGGCTTCATAGAATTTGGGAGGATTCCCTCTTTGAATTGTTTTGAGTAACTTGAAGAATTGGAGTTAGTTATTTTTAAAATGTCTAGTAGAATTCATCAGTGAAGCCATCTGGTCCTGGGCTTTTTTTATTGGGAGGGCCTTTATTGCTGATTCAATTTCCATCTTGGTTATGGGTCTGTTTTGGTTTTCTATGTCTTCATGGCTCAGCTTAGGTAGGTTGTATGTTTCCAGGTTTCTATCCATTTTTGCTAGGTTTCCCAGTTTGTTATACAGGTGTTTGTTGTAATTTCGCATCATTGTTTTTATTTCTGTGGTGTCTGTTACATTTCCTTTTTCATCTCTAATTTGATTTGGGTCTCATCTCTTTTTTTCATTACTTGTGCCAGTGGTGTCAATTTTGTTTTCAAAAAACCACCTCTTCGTTTTGCTCACTTTTGTACTTTTGTTTCAATTTTGTTGATTTATTCTCTAATTTTTGGATTATTCCTTTTCCCCTACTAGTTTTCGGTTTGGTTTGCTGTTGATTTTCTAGGTCCTTGAGATGCATTGATAGTTCATTTATTTGGTGCCTTTCCAATTTCTTGATGTAGGCACCAATTACTATAAATGTTCCTCTGAACACTGTTTTTGCTGTATCCCATAAGTTTTGATATGTTGTATTGTCATCTTCATTTGTTTCTAGAAATTTTTTGATTTCTCCTTTGATTTCTTCAGTGATCCCTTGTTCATTCAGGAGCATGTTTTTCAGTTTACATATGTTTGCCTATGTTCTAGTGATTCCTGAGTTGCTGATACTGAACTTAATTTCATTGTGGTCTGAGAAGATAGATGGTATGATTTAGAGTTTGTTGAATTTGCTGAGACTGGCTTTAATTTCTAGAGAAAGTTGGATGCACAGATGAGAAGAATGTATATTCTACAACTGTAGGATGGAAAGTTCTATAGATACCTGTTAGGTCCGTTTCATCTATAGTGTCAATTAACTCAGCTGTTACATTGCTGATTTTCTGTCTGGTTGATCTGTCCATTGCTGAAACTGGGATATTCACATCCACCATTACTATTGTATTTGAGTCTATGTCTCCCTTTAAGTTCCTTAACATTACTTAATGTAAATAGTCTGGTGCCCTGTAATTAGGTACATATACATTTATAATAGTTATAGCTTCCTGCTGAATTGATCTCTTACTCATTACATAGTATCTATCTTTGTCTCTTAACAGTTTTTCTGTTATTTACTTTTGTCTGCACCAGCTCTTTGGTTTCTGTTAGCATGGAATATCTTTTTCTATCCTTTGACTTTCAGGCTGCATGCATATTTGTTCATGAGATATGTTTCTTGCAGACAGAAGTAGATGGGTTTTGCTTTATAATCCATTCAGCCAGTCTTTGTTTTTGAACTGGAGAGTTGAGGCCATTTACATTCAAAGTGACTGTTGATTAGTAACGACTTTGCCCTGGGGAAGTTTTCTGTTATTTCATGAAAAAGGTCTTAGAATCCTTTCTCTTTCCACACCTTCAGGAACTCCTAAATACTTTGATACTTTGATAGTATCCTGTAGATTCCCAACAGTGTTTAGTTTCTGAATTTCCTCTTGTTTTTGGTCCCACTGTATTTCCTGCAATTTGTCTTCTGAATTAGATATTCTTCCTTCTGCTTCACTGATTGTGTTGTTAAGGCCGTCCACTGTGTTTTTTCTATTAGATTCTTTATTTACAAGATAAGATTCTGATTAAGATCTCAATTTCATGGGAGAAATTTTCTTTCATGTCATTTTTAGATTTCATTAGTTCATACATTTGCTTCTGATTACTTCTATGTAATCCTATGATCAATTTTTAAATCTATATTGGCATTTCTTCAGTCTCTTCATTTTAACAATGTAGTATTCAAGTGTTTTGTTCTTTTGGGGCATGATGTTGTCTTATTCTTTCTTGAATTGGTGCATTTACTTTTTTCCTGTGGTGGCTTTTATCTTAAGACTACACCTCTGTGGATTAGTGGAGTGTCTACTTTTTCAGTGACTACTTAGAGGTGTATGGTGGGTGTTGTCAAGGAGCTCTGTTCAGTGCTCCAGAATGAAGGCAGTGTACAATGTCACACCACCCAGTTTGGGTGGTACATGTCTTTTTTTTTTTATCAGAGGGGAGGTTTGTTCTGCTATTTTAGTATACACTTAACTTGCCTCCTCTCCTCAAAGGAGAGGAGTGCCTGGGCACTAGCCCCAGTGGGTATAATACTCATCTGCACTGCTATAAAAACCACATAAAGGATCTATACAGTCTTCTGTGTAAGCATAGATTCCACAGGAATATCCCTCACCAGGGAACCAGGGAGCCCTGAATGTGTGGAACCTCCCACAGGGACTACCCAAAGTCCCAATCAGACCCTGAGCCCTCCCATGTAGCCTCAGTGTTTGCACAGTCCTGGCACACAAGCCTCCCACAGTCATGAGCAACTAGCCCCCTGTCGCTTCTCACCAGACTTGGGTATCTCAGCTTGGCTGGTTGCTGGGTGGGGACACAAACTGGCACAGCTGTTATGTATGTCCAAAATTGTACCACTCTCTGTTGGCTTGTTAGAGGACTGCGTTGCAGGGTGATTGCAGAGAAAGAAGTGTGCTCCCACCATTTTTTTTCTCCTCTAGTTTGGCAGGTACACTATCTCCCACAGGGCTCCAAGCTGAATTTCCTCCAGGTTCTTCTTCAGCCTTATCACCAGTGGTTTGGGCTGCTGCAGACTGGTTTCCACTCCTTCTAAAGGTGGTGCAGAGGCTCTCAGTTTCTGGGGTCCTGAGTTGTGCATGTCTACATCCTCCACATAGGTCCACAGTGTCCCTCTAATTTGTGTGGAGTTTGTTCTGCCGTTTTCTCTCTAACTCTTCCCTGTGACTGCACTTCTGTCCACTTTTTTTTTTTTAAAGTATTTTCTGCTAGACTGGAGCAGAAAGTTCCTTTCCTACCCTGCCATTTTAATTCAATCCAGTGTTTTAAAAGTATTTAGGCTTCATCCAGGTCTGCATTGTGTTTGGTGCCCCAGTTTTTGGGCTGTGTTCTGCAGCTTTCCCAGGCACCTCAGCAGGGAGCTGATTTGAAAGTGGAGGAGCCCAGACTTGAACCAGTGCCCATTAGGGATTCAGGCATTGCAGACAGTGGCTTAACCCATTATGCCACAATGCCAGCCCCCAAATGACCTTATTTTGCAGGTGAGAAAATTGAGGTTCAGAGTTTTTTGACACGCAGCAATTTACACAATAGAGTTAGTAGTATGGTCAAGATTAATCTGATGCTAAGGCATATACATATACATAAATTCCAAGGGCCAAGATGAAAATGGAAAGAATCTGACCAAGGGTATTTAATCTAGGGGAAGGAGAATATTATACATGAGGAAATTCAGTCTTCAAAAAGGAAATTCTGCCACTTGAGGTAACATAAGTGAACTTAGATGACATTAAGTGAACACAGACACAAAGACAAATATTGCACAGCCTCACTACGTGTGGAATCTAAAGTTCATGGAAATAAAAGGTAGAAAAGTGGTTTCGTAGGGGCTGGTTCTGTGGCATGGCAGGTTGGGCCACGGCCTGCAGTGCTGGGATCCCATATAGGCGCCAGTTCAATTCCCGGCTGCTCCACTTCTGATCCAGCTCCTTGCTAGTGTGCCTGGGAAAGTAGCATAGGGTGGCCCAAGTGCTTGGGATCTCTCTACCCATGTTGTGGATCCAGAGGAAGCTCTGGGCTGTTGGCTTTGTCCTGGCCCAGGCCTGGTCCTTGGAGCCATTTGAAGAGTGAACCAGTGGATGAAAGATTTCTCTATCAACTCTTTCCCTCTTTATCTCTGCCTTTCAAATAAATAAACCTTTAAAAAAATGGCTTCCAGGGCTTGGAGATGGGTGAATATGTGTGGGAGGACTGGGAGGATTTTAGTCAAGGTGTGAAGACTAGTTGTAAAATGAGTAAGTTCTGGGGGATCAAATATACAGCATGACTATAGGTAATAATAATGTACTATATACTTAAACTTAATACAAGCAGATTTTAGGTGTCTTTAGCACACATATATAACTATGAGATGGTGATGTGAGTTAGCTTGATTGTAATCACTTCATATTGTATACGTTATGTACAATTTTTATTTGTCAATTACAACTCAGTAAAGGGTAGGAAGAGGAATATCTACCTGGGTATGATTTTTATTTCCTTCTATGCAAGAAATAAGAGGCAATGAGGGAATGGGGCCAACAATTATGAAAAGAATCCTTGACAATGATGTGATATTCATGGGGAATTGGAATTGATGGATGACCAAGTGTTTAAATATGCTGAGCGTGTGCCGAAAGGTGTCCCCGTCCATAAACTCCTGAAAGCATAGACAAGATGATCTCCTCAATTCCCTGAAAGCTGTGATTGGCAGAAAATCATCTGAGATCACACATACCAAAATTGCTGGGGTGTCTGAATTGGCAATTTGCGTTTTTAACAAGCTTCCCCTGTGAATGGTAGTGCAGTCAATAAAAACATAACACAGAGGCTTAATGCAAGGAGTCAGTTACTGTGTCAGTTACTATTGTGTGGAACCCAAAAAATCAAATGCCTTTGTTACTGCTCTCAAATCCACTGGCCAGCTGCACTGTTCTCTGGTCTTGCCTGGCCCTGTCATGTGCCTAAGGCAGATGCGAGGTAAAGGGTGGCTCTGATACTGAGGTCCAGGTGATGATTGGTCGAGGCGGTTTGATTTGCTATGGCATGTTTTGGCCTTCAGCAGGCCAGCCTGGGTTTGTTCACCTGGCAGCTTAAGATCCCAAAAGCAAGGGTGCAGGAAGGCAGTTTCCCTAGTTCTAGAACCGGAACTAACACAACACTGTGTTTCCTGCAATTTTTTAACCAGAAGAAGTCCCAAGGCCAGTCCAGATTTAAGAGGCAGCAAAAATGTCAACCCAGACTCAACAGGCAGAGAGATGGAGTGTGCCTTTTGATCGGAGGACCTTTAGTGTCCTGTTTCCAAGCGGTGCCTAGAGAAGGAAGGTATCTATTGGGGATCTTTTTCTGCCAGCAAAGTGCTCCTCTCTTACCTGCAGCTGTGACTTCAACAGTTTGAGTTACCTGGGGTCAACCCTGGTGTGCAAATACTGAACAAAAAAATTCCAGAAATGGTCAACCTGTAGTTAAACTTGGTGTCATTCTGAGTAGCATGACGAGATCCTGCAGCATCCCACTCAGGAGCAGTCTGGGTTTTGAGATGCGCTGACTCCATAGCACTGTGTTCCTGTTCAAGTAACCTTTATTTTACCCGATAGTGGTCCCAAAGCATGAGAGTAGTGATGATGATGACTGAGATAGGCCAAAGAGAAGCCATATGGTCATTGCTTTATGCAAAAAGGTAGACATTTGTAACCTAATATTAGGAAAGAAAACTATATCCAATGCTGAGATTGCTAAGACTTACATTAAGAAAGAACTTTGGAATTGTGAAGAAGAAATTTTGGTGGTCTTGCTTTCCTACTTAAACTACAAAAGTTAAGACCACAGTATGTGAGAAATACTTAGTTAAGATGGAAAAGACACTGCATTTGTGGGTGGAAGACATGAATAGAAAACATTTTCTGAGCGATGAGAAGATGGGAATGAATGCATTGCATGCCAAAAAACGTTGAGCCCATATGAAGACTTTGGCAAAGGCTTAACTAAAGTGAGTGACAGTCACTTAATATAAGTAAGGGATACTCGCACAGACTCGACAGTAGACTTGGAGTAAAACACATAAATTACTGAAGAGGCTTTGTCCACAAATGTGGAAGCTGCTACCGCATTCCTGGCAACATCAAAATTGATTAGGGAGAAAGGATTCTGTCCAGAGCACGTTGTCAATTTTTCAAGTAGTTAGTAATTACTGTTAATCTCTGTGCCTAGCTTATGAATTAAACGTTTTCTTAGGCTATATTTTTCCTACATATGCATGCCTATGGAGGATGTGATACTACCCATAGTTCAATGCATCCACTAGGGTTCTTAGAAAATATCCCCCTTAGATAAGAGGGGACTGCTCTAGTTTATCAGAGTTAAAAATAGTTCTAACAGGACTGGAGAAATAGAAGGAAGGAGGGGAATGCTAAGGGTTTAAAGGAAGGGAGATATTTGGATGAGGAAGCTTCTGGCCTTGGGCCCACACAGTCAGTACTGGGGCCTGGGAGATAGGCTGTGTTGCTGCTGCTGGACCTCTGCTCATGCTGGAGTCACAATGACTTCTCTTTTCTGGCTGCCAATGATTCACATTGGCTTAACCTAACCAAGATCCCTGGCGAGAGAATCTGAGACATGTAGCATGTGGGCATACAGGTCTGGCAGCATAGAGAACAGAAGTGGGGAAATAATTGTTACATCTCTGTGGGATTGTTATCACAGTGAACGTTTGAGACCCATTTTTGTAATATGCTATGCTTCTCAGGGAGTAGTGAAACAGAAGCCCCTTTCAAAGATGAGTACTGGCTCAGTCAGTGTGGGATGGGGAATTCATAGCATTACCCTCGTTGGAGTTTGTGCCTTGGCTGGAAGTGGTGATGTGGAGTCCATAACTGATGCAAATGGGCAAGAAAATCGGGATTTAATCTCATCCATCATATGTCAAAGGATATCATCTCTATGGAGGAATAACAAAATCTTGGTGTGTGACCTCTGTTGTGGTGTTTGGCCGATAGTCTTAGCTGTTAGCCTGGAGGGTATTTACATGCAGGTGTGTGTGAATGGGATTGAGAGGGGCAGGGACTTGAAATGAAAATGTGCAAGGACATGAATCAAATGGAAATGATGAAGCCAAAGTCACTCTGTCAAAAGTCTGTTCAAAGAAAATTACAACTCTCGATTCTTTAATGAGAAGACAACATTTTCAGAAAATGTTCCAGAGTAGAAGAAATTTAGTGTTGCCACTTAAAGTCAGTTGCTAACTACCCCAGCTGTGCGGACACTCAAAAAGGGTGAAGGCAGGCAAATTGTACAAGGATGAAAAGGCCACCGAGGAATTGATCAAAATTCCACCCCAGACACCTCAGAAGGTTACTTAAGGATCCTGAAGATGTTTAGATACACTGTAGAGCGATCGGGCACACTAATGTGCTTTAAACATGCGTTACATCTCCCTAAGAACTATTTCACAGTGACTGTGTATATGAGGAGTTAATCAATTTCTGTTGGAAACTGACCAGCTAATGTGAAAAAACATAGCCAGGTAATCTTAGCTCTTGAAGATGCTTTAGAAATCATCTCCTCCTTTCCCCTTCATTGTGTATCTAATGAAACTGGAAGTGGCGAGTCTGAAGTCACAACTGAATAAAGACAAAATCGAAACTAAACCTCAAGTCTCATGATCTCTGGTCCAGTGGGTTTAGATCCTCTGCAACGTTCCCAAAACTCACAGCGTGGATTTTGACAGGGGACAGGCCTCTACCCAAGTGAAACTTAAAGGCAGTATGTTCTAGAATTTTTAGAACCACTGTTGGAACTTTTCCAAAACAGGTATGTCTGAGGCCTCGCTTAGAACTTTGGAGAAGGAGCTTTGGGGTGAGGGAGCCAGAGACTTAGGAGTGCTTTTGAAAAAAAGAGAACGTCATGGTGTGATTCTGATGTCCTGCCTGCCATTTCCTGGCCCAATGCTGGGCCAAGAGCATGGTTTTTCTTACAGTTGATTGGCAGAAGGAGAATCATGTCCAGGTCTACACACTTCTGTTGAGACAAGGTTTGCCTGAAGCCCCCCGTGACTTCCTGGGAGGCTCACATGTATGCACCCCTATCACACATTTCCACGGGCTCCTCTCTACCGAGGGTGACAGCACTGAAGGCAGGAAAAAGGCGCTAGCTATCACCAAGGTGGCTGTTGCAGTTGGCCCAGGGAAGTGGGCCATGATGTCTATTTGAGGCCATGAAAGTACTGCTCCTCAGCATGAGGCTGTTTGCATGTCACCCAGTGTCGAGTATAAGTTAAAGTCAGGGAGGAGAGCCGGTCTGGAGACCTTGTCTCTCTTGTCCAGAGATAGGCCTGTAGCTCCTGGGCTGTAGTCCCTGGCATCTGTTAGATGTTCAATAATGTTTGTCAATGAATGAATGAAAAGCAGTCTGTTATGGATGTCAGATGCAGAGCATCTGAGCTGAACGTATCTGGAGTCACTGCGTGTTCTCTTTCTAGAAGTGTGGTTGGATTCTGAGTGCAGTTGGGATTCATCCACCACAGCTCTGCAAGGCCTAACGTCTGGTGATGAATCACAAGCCTTGCAGGTGTTCAGAGTCAATTTCACACTTGATCTGTTATCATGAGCAGAAAGTGTGTGCAAGTTCCCTCACTGTGGTAATACATCAGCTCAAAAAAATCAAAAATGCCTGAATACCAGAAAAGGGAACACTGTCAGAGTCCGTGGTGCTTAATCAGCCACCCAGACATGGATGGATTTCAGGGGATTTCTACATTTGAATCATGGCATCTAGCATGTCTGAAGCAGAACCCATATTTTATGGGCAGCATGCAGGCATCTTAAATCATTTCTCATTATCTGCAGTCAGAAATGAAGTCTCTATAGAAACATTTGTTTTCCAAGTAGAGAAAGAACAGCACTAGGGGTAAAGTACTATATGTAACAATGAAAGTACGGGGGCACCTAAGTCATTGCTGTGACAGTGGCAGACATTAGTAACGGATCAGTCTAATTTTCTCCTGTGTGTATGGTGCAGCATCATTGCTTTTCAAATAAAATTAGCTGAAATGGGAGGGGAGAGGGAGGGGGGAGGGAAGAGAGAGGAGATTGAGATTGATTGGTCTCCATCCGCTAGGTCATTCCCCAAATGCCTCCAATAGTCAGAAACAGCATTCAATTCCAGTGTGCTGTGTGGGTGGCAAGGATCCAACTATTTGAACTGTCACCTACTGTCTTCCAGAGTGGACAGCAGCAGGAAGCTGGAATCTAGAGAGGAGCTGCCTCTGGAACCTTGCCACTCTGATAGGGGATGCAAGTGTTGGAAATCCTCATGTGCTCAGTGGGATGGATTTTTGAAAGTGTATTGTAACTTCAACCAGAGTTAATGGACTCCTAAAAACCAGACTGAAATAGGAGAAAAACAATAACTCTGAGAGACCAGAGTGGTTGTTAGCAATGAATCACCTTGGGGAGATTTTAAACCTGCTTGAGCCAGGACTCAGTACAAGACAGAATTGGAATGAGAAACTAGAGGTTGGGCCTGAGCCCCTGGTCTTGTGGGAGTTGTTAAGTCAGCCATGCCTTGGGATGAACAGGAGCCTATGTGTTCTTCAAGCCTATTGGAATTACAATATTCTCTCAACATGTTTATTTAAGTTACTCAGGGTTATATCTATTGCCAGCAACCAGAAAATCCTAACTGACATCTCATTACCAGGTCAACTCCAACAAGCCAGGAAACTGGAAGATTCCTTCACCTCTCACTTCTGAGTGACTAACAGTTCTTTTTTTTCTTCTATTAAATAAAAATTTTATTTGAGAGGCAGAGTTACAGAGGGGGAGGGACGGAGGTCTTCCGTCCTGTGGTTCACTCCCCAGATGGCTGCAATGGCTGGAGCTGGCTGAGCCAAAGCCAGGAGCTTCTTCTGGGTCTCCTAAGTGGGTGCAGGGGCTCAAGGACTTGGGCAATCTTCTGCTGCTTTCCCAGGCCATAAGCAGAGAGCTGGATTAGAAAAGGAGCAGTCGGGAGGTGAACCGGTGGCCATGTGGGAAGCTGGTGCCATGGGCGGAGGCTCAGCCTTCTGCGCCACAGCACCGGTCCTCAAGCTCAGCACTTGGCATCTAATAGAGACGAAAAATTTGCTTAAAGACTAAATTGAGAGCTACCGAAGCGTTGATTCAGAGTGGAACAAATGAAGACTAGGTTTCTGCAAAACAAAGTGACAATGGGTATAAAGTTCTTGGCTTTTGTATTTAGACAATCAGGAAATCATGGTGAACCCTGTGGAGGTTCAAAGGTGAGACTTAAACGTGCTAACAGTAAATTAAAGTGCCATAGAGAAAAAGATAAACAAGTTGATTGGAACAGAGACTTGATCATTTATTGATTTTTCTGAGTCTTTTCCTTCTGTAACTGAAAAGGTAAGCAGGAGCATCATGATGGTGTGGCCTGCCTAGCCTGGACAATTGACTACGTGTCCCTTAACAGAAAATTTTGCTGATCTCTAGTGTAAGGGTGTAGATTTGATTTGATGCATGCACATGTGCAGGACATCATTCTCTGCCCATCCACATCAACTGCCACCCCTTCCACCCTGCTCTGTACCCCAGGAGACTGACCTCTGCAGTGGGGCCAATGGCAGAGGCTCTGTGTGGGTTCCTGAGATTGGTCTCACACCAGCATCACCTGTGATCTTGTGGGAACCTCCTGAACCCCACCTCAGACTAACTGAATGAGAAGCTTGAGGGATGGGGCCTAGGAACTTGGGTTCATCTGTCAAAACTGTTAAAAACTTCTACTTGGGGTCAGCATGTGGTTCAGTAGATTAAACTTCTGCTCAGGATGTCAGCATCCCATGTGGGAGCTCTGATTCGAGTCCCAGATCCTCTGCTTTCAATCCAGCTTTCTTGCAATGCACCTGAGGAGCTGGTAGATGAGGGCCCAAGTACTTGGGCTCCTGCCACCCCTGCAGGAGACTCGGAGTTCCTGGATCCTAGTTTTGGCCTGGCCCAAGCCTGGCTGTTGTGGCCCTTTGGAGAGTTAACCAGCAGATGGACGATCTCTCACTCTGCCTTTAAAATAATAAATTTTTTAAAAAAACTACATTAATTGATAATGTTGTTTACAATGTATAACATCATAATTTGATACACATGCACAATGTGTACTGATTGAATCAAAGTAATTACTGTTTCCATTTCAAGTATTTATATGTGTAGGGCAATTTCAGACTCTTCTCAAGTTATTTTGCAATGCACTGCTCTCAACTGGTAAAGCCACTATGGAAGATAGTTTGGAGATTCCTCAGAAACCTGAGTATAGCTCTATCACAGGACTCAGCCATCCCACTCCTCGGAATTTACCCAAAGGAAATTAAATCGACAAATAAAAGAGCTGTCTGCACCTCAATGTTTATTGCAGCTCAATTTACAATAGCTAAGACATGGAATCAACCTAAATGCCCATCAACAGAAGACTGGATAAAGAAATTATGGGACATGTACTCTATAGAATACTATACAGCAGTGAAAAACAATGAAATCCGGTCATTTGCAACAAAATGGAGGAACCTGGAAAACATCATGCTGAGTGAAATAAGCCAGTCCCAAAGGGACAAATATATGTTCTCCCTGATCTGTGACAACTAATTGAGCACCAAAGGGGAAACCTGTTGAAGTGAAATGGACACTATAAGAAACAGTGACTTGATCAGCCCTTGTCGGGACTGTCGAACAGCTTACTATTTCATTCTTTTTAGTATTTTCTTGTTCTACTTGATACCATTGGTTGAACTCTGTAATTAACACACAATTATTCTTAGGTGTTTCAATTTAACTGAAAAGTGATCCCTGTTAAATATAAGAGTGGGCATAAGAGAGGGAGGAGATGTACAGTTCAGCACATGCTCACTCGGACTTACCCCTAATGGTAGAGCTAGAAATGTGCCAGGGGATTCCAAATCACATCAAGGTGGCATGTACCAATGCCATCTTACTAGTTAAAGTGATCAGTTTAAGTTCATAATTGATCATAAAGATAGGACTAAGTGAGAGAAAGGGGGAGAGAGATACCTTTCATTGCCTGGTTCACTCCCCAGTGGCTACAATGGCCAAGGATGGGCTAGGCTGAAACCAGGAGCTAGGAGCTCCTTCCAGGTGTCCCATGTGGGTGCAGAGGCCAAGGAGCTGCTTTCGCAACTGTGATAGCACGGAGCTAGATCAGAAGTAGAGCAGCTGGGATTCAAAGCAGCCCATATGGGATGCTGACACTTAGGCGGCAGTTTTACCTGCTAGGCCATAGTGCCGGCTCCTGTTCATCTTTTCATGAAAAGTTTGCTTCTGGGTTCATCGTTGGTTTGCAGTTTTCTTTGTGTGGTTTTGTTCGCACAGTAATGTTGGCCTCATAGGATGTGTCTGGCAGCATTGTATTTTTTGTGTTCCTATGGAATAGTTTAAGAAGAACTTCTCAGTTCTTTACTGCTGAAACACTCAAAAATATTTAAAGTCATCAGGTCCTGGTTTTCGTTGGAAGACTTTCATTACTGATTGAATCTCATAATTCATTACTGATCTTTCAGGTTGTCTTTGTATCATGGTTCAACTTGGTAGATCATATATGTACAGGAATTTATCTGTTCTGAGTTTTTCAACTTGTTGACAAGCAGTTTTTTTTCATAACAGTACTTAATAATTCCATGAATTCCTGTGATACCAGCTGTATTGTCTCCTTTTTCAAGTCCAATTTTATTTACTGAATCTTCTCTTGTTTTTTGGTTAGCTTAAAGACTCATTGATTTTTGTCTATCTTTTCAAAAAACCAACTCTTCATTGATTATTTTTATTAACTTTTTTAAAAGATATATTTTATCTATTTGAAATACAGGGCCGGCGCCACAGCTCACTAGGCTAATCCTCCCCCTGCGGCGCTGGCACACCAGGTTCTAGTCCTGGTCGGGGAGCCAGATTCTGTCCCGGTTGCCCCTCTTCCAGGCCAGCTCTCTGCTGTGGCCCGGGAGTGCAGAGGAGGATGGCCCAAGTACTTGGGCCCTGCACCCGCATGGGAGACCAGGGGAAGCACCTGGCTCCTGGCTTCAGATCAGTGCGGTGTGCCGGCCGCAGCAGCCATTGGAGAAAGCCAATGGTAAAGGAAGTCTTTTCTCTCTCTCTCTCTCTCAGTCCACTCTGCCTGTCAAAAAAAAAAAAAAAAATACAGAGTTTGAGAGGTAGAGACAGAAACAGAAAGAGAGGTCTTCCATCTGCTGGTACACTCACCAGATGGCTGCAATGGCCAGAGCTGCACTGACCCGATGCCAGGAGCCAAGAGCTTCCTGGTCTCCCACGTGTGTGCAGGGGTCCAAGGACCCGGGCCATCTTCTACTGCTTTCCCAGGCCATAGCAGAGAGCTAGATCAGAAGAGGAGCAGCCGGGACTCGAACCGGCGTCCATATGGGATGCCGGCACTGCAGGCCAGGGCATTAACCTGCTGCGTCACAATGCCGGCCCCTAATTTTAAAAATTTTTTAAGTTTTTTTTTTTTTTTAATTTGAAAGTCTGAATTAAAGAGGAGGGAGAGACAGATCTATCAGTTGGCTTACTACCCAAATGACCGCTACCACCAGGGCTGAGCCAGGCTTAATCCAGGAGCTCCTTCCAAGTTTTCCATGTAGGTTGCAGGAGTCCAAACATATCAGTATCTTCTGCTGCTTTTCCCAGGCCATTAGCATGGAGCTGGATCAGAAGTGGAGCAGCTGGGACAAGACCTGATGCCCATATTGGCTTTACCCGCCATGCCACAACTCTGGATCCTGGTGTCTGTATTTTTTAGTTACTATTTTGTTTATGTTCTCATCTTTGCAATTTCTTCTGTCTGGATTTATTATCTAGTTTCTAGTTCGTTGAATTGCATAATGATGTTGTTTATTTGGAACTTCTCTTTTTGTTGTAGGTACCTATGGCTATAACATTCTTTCCTAGCACTACTTTTGCTGTATCCCATAGAATAGTGTTTTTCCACTTTTATTTGCTTGCAGAATTTTTTAAATAAACCATTTTTAAAGGGCATTTTTAAAAGATTTATTTAGTTGAAAGAGTACACAGAGAAGGAGCGGCAGAGAGAGAATGAAAGAGGTCTTCCAATAGCTGGTTCACTCGTCGATTGGCCACAACAGTTGGAACTGCGCCATTCTGAAGCCAGGAGCTTCTCGCAGATCTTCCACGCTGTTGCAGGATCCCAAGTACTGGGGCCATCTTTCACTGCTTTCCTAGGCTATAGCAGAGAGCTGGATAGGAGGTGGAGCAGCCAGGGCTTGAATCGGCGCCCCTGTGAGAAGCCAGCACTGCAGGTGGTGACTTTACCCGCTATGCCACAGAGTTGTCCTCTAAATATACCTTTTGATATCTTCATTGAACCATTGATAAGTTATGAACAGATTTAGTCAATTTCTAAAGTTCTCCTTGATTTATAGTTTATTGTGGTCAGAGAATATACATGGTATTATTTGTTTGAATTGTAGAGATTAGTTTTGTGGCCTAATATATGGTCTATCCTTTAGAATGTTCTGTTGATGATTGAAACAAAATGTAAATTCTATAGCTGTTGGAAGAAATGTTCTGTGAATATCTGTTAGGCCCATTTGTTCTATAGCGTAGTTTTTGCCTTGATGCTCTGTCCACTGACTTGAGTGAGGTGTTACGGCCTTCTATTTTTGTGTTGCAATCTTTCTCTTTCTTTGGGTCTTAATGTTTGCTTTATGTAATTGGTATTCCAGTATTGTTAAATAGAACCCTTTATCAATAAATGGTGTCCTTGTCTCTTACTATAGTTTTTGACTTGAAGTCTGCCTTTTATGAGACTGGAATAGATTTCTTGCTCATTTCTATTTTCTATTTAGGTAGACTTTTGTTTTTCCAGTCCTTTACTTTATGTATGTCTTCACTGGTGAAATGAGTTTCTTCTGTGCTATATATAATTTGGTCTTTTTAAAAAAGATTTATTATTTCCAAGAGATATACACATATACACACACACAGATCTTTCCTCCATTTGTTCATTCCCCAAATGCCTGCAACAGCCATGTCTGGGCCAAGCTGAAGCCGGGAGCCAGAAACTCCATCTGAGATCTCCCATATGAGTGGCAGGGGCCCACATACTTGAGGCATTTTCTAGCTTTCCAGGTGCATTGGCAGGAAACTGGATTGGAAGTAGAGCAGCTGGGATTGGAACTGGTATTTCGAAATGGCATGCCGGTGTTGGAGGCAGATTAGCTCCCTGTGTCATAACAAGACCCCTAGTTGGTCTTTAAAAAATCTATTCAGCCACTCTATTTTTTGATTGGGGAATTTAGTAACATTCAAGATTATTACTGATAAGAGTTTATGCCTAACATTTTATTAATTTTTTGCTAATTGTTTTCCTTATTCTTTGTTCCTTTACATCTCTCTCATTGTTTATCTGTGTGGTTTGGTACTTTCTAAGGTTTGTTATTTTCCTCTCTGATTTGTGGATCTGCTTTACAGTGAATTCTTTGTGTTTTTATGGTGGTGGTTATTATCTCTTCACTTCCAGACTCTTGTTAGCATTTCTTGCAGGATCATTTCAGTGATGCTGAATTGTTGAATTCCCTCAGTTATTTCTTGGGAAATCTTTATGCTTTGTTTCTGAAGGATAGCTTTGCTGGGTATTTGTAGTATTTGCAGTTGGCAGGTTTGTTTTCTTTTTAAAGATTTATTTATTTGAAGAGTAGAATTAGATCTCTCACTGATTCATTCCCCAGATGGGGACAATGGCTGGGGCAGTGCCAAGGCTGAATCTGTGAGCCAGGAACTCCATCTCAGTCTCATATGGGTGGCAGGGGCAGACACACTTGGGCCATCTTCTGCTTTCCCAGGAGAATTAGCAGAGAACTGGATCAGAAGTGG
Source organism: Oryctolagus cuniculus (assembly GCF_964237555.1). Classification (NCBI taxonomy): domain Eukaryota; kingdom Metazoa; phylum Chordata; class Mammalia; order Lagomorpha; family Leporidae; genus Oryctolagus; species Oryctolagus cuniculus. Next base: position 47,521,015 of record NC_091437.1, read on the forward strand.
GACAACTGGTACTTGAAACGGTGCTAATATGTAATGGTGGCATCGCAGTGGTGGCCTAACCTGCTTTGCCACAACATAACATTGGCCCCCTTTTTATATTTCAGAATTTTAAGTATAGTATCCCATTTCATTGTAACCTGTAATATTTATGCTGACAAGCTGGTTGTAGCAGCATTGGGGAATGTCTGGCCTGTAGGCCCTGTAAGGCCCATGAATTAATTTGGTCCGGCCCTGCTAAGGTGACCACAGGGGATGCGAAATGCAATAGATCTATAGCAGGCTAACTTTTGAGTGAGTAACTTTGTATGGCCTTCAAATGATGTTACAACTATCCAAACGACCCCTGGCATATGAAAGAAGGTTCTCCATTCCCAGAGGGGTATTTCCTTAAATGTGACTTGGTGCTTTTCTATTGCTGCTTTTAGAATTTTGTCTTAGACCTTTGGCAGTTTGTCTATCATATGCCACAGAAAGGTCTTTTTCTGGTCAGGACTGCTTGGTCTGATTTGGGTGCCCTAGATTGGAGTTCATATCCTTTCCCAATCTGGGACTCCTTCAGCTAATCCTTCATTGGGTAGATTGTCTATGCTCTCCCCATTTTTTGCCTTCTTGGGCCCCCATAATTTGAAAATATATTTTTCTAGTGCTGTAAGTCTTAGAGCCTTTCTTCATTCTTTATTTTTCTGAATGGGCTATTACAAAAATAAATCTGTATTCAAGTTTGAAATTCTTTTGTTTGCTTAATGTAGTATGTTGTTGAGCCTCTCAAGTCCTTTATTTGAGGAACTGAATTTTTCAGTTTGAGAATCCTTTTTTTAAAGATTGATTGATTTGAAAGTCAGAGTTAGGAGGGGAGGAGGTGGGAGAGAAGGGGAGAGAGAGGTCAATCGATCTACCTACTGGCTCACTCGCCAAATGGCCTCTATGGCCAGATCTGAGCCAGACTGAAGCCAGTAACTCTGAGCTTCTTCTGGGTCTCCCACAGGAGTGCAGGGGCTCAAGTACTTGGGCTTTCTCTGTGCCTCTATTTGAATTGATGTCTGTATATGTGGTGTAATAGTCACCTCTTCTGCTTTTACATTGTAGCTTTTGTAGGAAATATTTTATCCTGTGGGTGAGTTATAGGGTATCAGTTGGGTAGGGTCTTTTGTTTTGCTTCTGAGTGAGCAGGAAAGTGAATTCCAGGGCTGGTGTTTTGGTGCAGCAGGTTAAGCTGCAGCTTGTAGCGCTGGCATCCTGTATGGGAGCCGGTTCGAGTCCTGGCTACTCCACTTCTGATTCAGCTCTTTGTTAACGCGCCTGGGAAAGCAGCGGAAGATGGTCAAAATCCTTGGGCCCTGCACCATGTGGGAGACCCGGGAGAAGCTCCTGGCTTTGGCCTGGCCAAGTCCTGGTTGTTGTAGCCATTTAGGGAGTGAGCCAGTGGATGGAAGATCTCTCTCTTGCTCTCGCTCTCTTGCTCTCTCTCTCGCTCTTGCTCTCTTTCTCCTTCTTTCCCTCTCTCTGTAACTCTGCCTTTTAAACAAACAAATCTTTTTTTTTATTTGACAGATAGTTACAGTGAGAGAGAGAGAGAAAGGGTCTTCCTTCCGTTGGTTCACCCCCCAAATGGCCACTATGGCCAGCGCTGCGCTGATCCAAAGCTGGGAGCCAGGTGCTTCTCCTGGTCTCCCATGCGGGTGCAGGTGCCCAAGCACTTGGGCCACCCTCCACTGTCTTCCCAGGCCACGGCAGAGAGCTGGACTGGAAGAGGAACAACCAGGAGTAGAACCCAGCACCCATATGGGATGCTGACGCCACAGGCAGAGGCTTAACCAAGTGAGCCACAGCACCAGCCCACAAACAAATCTTTAAAAGAAGTGAATTCTTCAGCTGTAATCCACACCAGCAGTGTCTGCACGTAGCAGTGTCTGCACGTCAGCGGTTTGAGAGGTTGTAGTGCAGCTTTGCAATGAGTGTGATCTCGGGGTGTGTATAGGGGGGTGGTGATAGTCAACCACCTACTGCAGCTGGGCCTTTGTTAGCCACAGCGGCAGTGCTGGGGGTGGGGCATGGACCCTAGGGCAGGCAAGGAGAAGTACTGCTGACAGCAGGAAGCGCCAGCAATGGTAAAGGTGGTGCTGGGAGTGCGGAGTGTGGGGACATGTCCTCAGGCCCTGCTAGGGCAGCCTCTGGGAGGTAGAAAGGGCAACAGTGGCATCGGATCCTTGGGGCTTACAGGAAAGCACCAGCATTGGCTAGGGCCCCGGGCACGGCAGTGGCAGCACTGCCGGCGTGGAGTGTGAGTGTGTGTCTTCAGCTCCATTAGGGTTGAGCACAGGTGTGGGGATACATCCCTAGGACACATAGGGGCAAGCACCATAGGTGGTGGGGCTTCCAGCAAGGGCAGGGGTTGTGCTAGGACTGTGCCTTCAGTCCCCAATTGAGTGGGTGCAGTGGTCTCTGGAGGCTGTAGGAGAAGTAATGTGGCATGGACCGTGGAGGGTACATCTTCAGACCCTCCTGGGTTACTGCTGGTCTTGGGAGCCAGGCATGTGGTGTGTCCTGAAGCCCCACAGTGGTGTTTGCCGATGGTGATGGTGGCAGCAGCACTGGAGATGTAGCCCATGAGAGGTGCATTCTCAGACTCCACGGTGGCGAGTACTGGTGGCGGTCATGGGTAGCAGAAGGAGACCAGCCCTGGGCCCAGGCAGCAAGCATCTAGGTTCTCCAGGTTTTAGAGATGGCATCACCTGCTGTGATGGACACCTTTTTCCTACAGTGCAGGGCACAGTATGAGCTTGGGAGTTAGGATTACAGTTGCACAGATATCCTGGGTTTTTGAGAGTACAGCCTTCTGTGGGCATGTGGTGGGATGTCTGGGGGTGGGGCAGGAATGGGGATATGCAGTGGACCTGTGCCCCAGGGAAGGATGGTTCCTGACAGTGGCTCTGTTCTCAAGATGGTGCTGTGCCGTAGCAGCCTGGATTCTGGGAGTAGACAGGGCGACAGTGTGGTTCCATCTCTGAAGCAAAGCTACCATGTGGACTGTAGGCAGATCCTCTCTCTGGGCCCAAGCTTGTGATGACACAGAGCCTTCCTGTGTGTAGAATGGCTGGAGTCTATGGCAGTGAGATCCACTGGGGCTGCAATGGGGAGTCCCCTTGTCCAGGGCCTAGGGGTCATAATTCTGTGTTGGTTCTCTTGCCATGCTTCCTCTCTGGTCTGTGTCTTAAAGGGTCTCGCCTCTTCCTTGCTGAATGCCAGTGCCCTCCCTCAGCCACTTAGCTCAGAAGCACCTCCGCTGTGCATTTGCTGTTACGCTGTTAGGGTCCTCCTTTGTGGATAAGACAAGCACTGCCTACCTCTTTTCAGCCATCTTGGAATCAGACTCCAAAACTGCCTGAGTAGGGACAGCTCCAAGGAATGTTCTTTTTTTTTCTTAAACGAGTTTCATACTTTTTGTTTAAAGATTTATTTTATTTATTTGAAAGACAGTTGCAGAGAGAGAGAGAGAGAGAGATCTTCTATCCACTGGTTCACTCCACAAATGGTCACAGCGATCGCAGCTGCACTGATCCCGATCAGAAGCCAGGAGCTTCTTTCAGTCTCCCACATGGGTGCAGGGGCCCAAGCACTTGGGCCATCCTCTGCTGCTTTGCCAGGTATATTAGAGAGCTGGATCAGAAGTGGAACAGCTGGGACTCGAACTGGCACCCACAGCACTGGCCCCCAAGGAATAGTCTCACCCCTTGGTGGATTTATATCTTTATACTCCCTTAGCACACGTTTTTGGAGGACATAGAGAGAGATGATATGTAAATCTGTAATGTTTGACAGAAAAATGAACAGATGTGCTTGTTACGTTTCATAGGACAATTTTGGCAATTGGGTTTTTCTCGGCTTTTGATAACCAGAGTCCTTTGAGTTCATATTGGAAGCCGCAAGGAGATTGTAGGTTTCAGAGTCTGTCTTGAAGACTTTCACCAAAGGTGCGGATACCTTCCTTATTATCGAAGCTTCCAGTGGTGAGCAGCCCATGCCTTCCAAGAGAGAAGGGCCAGAAAGTCTTGTCAACCTGGACAAGTCAGTCTGGACTGGGGGACCTTCCTTACGGCCTAGAAAATCTGCCTACAGTTCTCCGAAGCCATGGTTTTTGATCCCTTGTACATTTGGTTTATGTATCCATGGTCACTCAGAAAATTAGAGTGTTTTTCTCTGGTTTGCTGGGTTTCCATGTTAATCTTGTTTGTTTTCCTCATGTTTCTCTTTGGCCACTCAATAGGATCATATAGCTGCTTTTGTACTTGTCTGGTGGATTTCTTGTACAGTCTCCGTTCTTATTACTTCATAGACTCTACAAGTGTGGAGGGTTTTAGAGCTTCAGATTGTACCTTCAGTAGCTTCAGATTGTACCTTGCAGATTGAAATAGAGCATTTTTCTGGGTACAAATCTTAGAGGGAAAGCCTGGAGTGTTGGTCCCAAAGGAGGGAAGCTTTGGTAACACAGGGAAGGAATCTGACCATCTCCAGCCTGCCTGCTTCTCCCCAGGGGTTTGAGGAGCAAATTTGAAATACCACTGAGTCACGGACCTTGCTGCACTCATTTTGAAGGTGAGCTGAGCTGGTAAGCAAAAGGAATTTGCTCAAGGGTCATACACTGGATTAGCCCAGGATTTGAACTGGCGACTTCTTAGACCTTATTACATCTCTTAGAAGATCCACAAATGAGAAGAGATGATGGGAGATTGAGCGTGAGTGATCAAGTAGTGACTGCCTTCTATTAACAGTACCGCATCTTTCTTTGAAGCCTTAAAACCCTCCACTCCACCTATAGTCTTGTATGAAAAATCACAAGTAGTGATTCTCTCTGAGCTGGATCCTTCCTGCCCACTATTTGTGTCCTGCTGGCTGGGTCATCTTAGTTTGGGAGTCAGAGACCGAGTTACGGTGCTGTCCTGCAAGGCTCCTTTGCTGTTCAATAAATGCTAATAAGCCATAATCTGCAATCCTAATAATCACGACCTGAACCCAGACGCAAGGGCCAAGATTGCTTTGGTCTGAATTGAATTTGAAAAGGCTGAAAGAACAGGCTTTGAATGCGCAGTAGAAATGCCAGTGGAATATTAATCACAGAAGCACTGCTGGCCTGCAGAAGCCAATGGTTCAGTAGTGAGAGCTGAAGAGGGATGATCAAATGCAGACAAGATGCTAGTGCATGTGGAATCTGAGAGCGAGGCTTCAGACAGAGTGCAGGGACCCTCAGGGTGGCTTTCTGTAGCTCTCCTGCTGTTCAGAGAGCTCTTTCTGGTCTTCTAATTTGCTTTTTTTATTTACTCTTCAGAATCACCAGAATGGCACAGCCAGGAGCTATCTTAGGGGCAGGTTTTAATGCAGTAGCTTGGGGATTCAGAACGCAGCAGGGAGGTAGATGTGGGTTCTAGAAGCTCTTTGGCCCACTCATCATTCCCCACATTCCAGGAATGGTATGCTCATGTCTGCAGTGATCCGGAGATGTAATTACAATAAGTCTGCTTTGCACAGCAGTCATTTGCATGCAAACACAGGGAGCGTTATTAGTAGCATGGGGTTGGGGAGGGACAGCTTGGCTTATGGATGTAGTAAGTCAGACAAGAGATGATTTCCACACTTCTCAACCCCTGGCAAACTTTTAAATTATGTATATTAAATAATTTCCTACAGATCTAACTGCCCAATAGATTGTATGACTAATTGTTTCTTTCCACTTAGAGTAGGAGCCTCCTGGTAGGCTGTATGTTTTGGTGCAATTATGTCAGCCCCAGGCCAAAGCTGGGCCATTTTAGCCACCTGATGAGTGTGCTAATTGTCTTGAAGTATTCTGCCTGGTGTGTGCGCCTCATTGTTGTAGTGATTTTAATGGAAACTTGTAATTAAAAACAAGAGTCAGGGCTGGGTGCATTTCCCCCACTTCAGGGAGTTCAGGTAGGGCCCCTTGGAAAACACCCATGAGAGGAGCCAGCTGGGACAGAAATTACTGTGCCTCTCTGCGTTGCGTCATCTATTCGGCATGGCTCAGGCTGTTGAAGCGTCACTGGAGCTGAGCCAAATTCAACACGTCTTTCGGGGTGCCTGTCCTTCTCCCAGGCCCTGTGTCACTGTTTGGAGTGCTTGTACACAGAGGACCTGGGCGGAGGCAGGAGGCAGGAAAGCACCAGCAGGTGGAGATAACGATTTGAGACCCTGAGGGAGCCCATGAGATGGTATTGTTCTGGAAGTTCAGGTCCATTCTGTATGTTTTCCTAAAGACCCAGCTGGCTTGGTTGTTACAGTGGACGGAGGTTTGGAATACTGGTTCTGCTTCTGAGGAATAGTGTATCCTTGGCTAAGAAGCTTAGCTTTTCTGAGCGTCAGTTTGCTTACCTGTAACATGGAGTTAAACTAGCAGCTAAAATGTTGACGGGGTTCAGGGGACATCGGATTAGGGAACTTCTGTGTTCCACCTGAGCTCTTCTGAGCTCCCCTTAATAATCCTTATCCCCTGTCCCTCGACCAGCATATGGAACATTAGCAGAACAAACAGTATTTATAACTGAGCTCAGTGGCCCACAGAATATAGAAAAGGGAGCAAAAGGGAGGTGAGCCTTTTCTACTGGCTGAGTCTTAGCTGAGAAGGAGAGCCCCAAGGTCCTTTTAAGACAGAGGTATCCGGGGCCGGCACCGTGGCTCACTTGGTTAAGCCTCTGCCTGTGGTGTCGGCATCCCACAGGGGCACTGGGTTCTAGTTCTGGTTGCTCCTCTTCCAGTCCAGCTCTCTGCTGTGGCCTGGGAGATCAGCGGAGGATGGCTCAGGTACTTGGGCCCCTGCACCCGCATGGGAGACCAGGAGGAAGCACCCAACTCCTGGCTTTGGATTGCCACAGCGCTGGCCGTATCGGTCATTTTGGGGGTGAATTGGCAGAAGGAAGACCTTTCTCTGTGTCTCATGTCTGTAACTCTACCTGTCAAGTAAATTAAAAAAAAAAAAAAAAGAGGTACCCAAGAACTAATGGTTTTCTTGAAACTTTGACCATTGAATCATTATCTGGCCGTCATCTATGGGGAGGGTGAGAAGGAGCCTCGTGTATGGGGACAGACAGGAGAAATGTCTCCGCCCACCTCTGCCTTCTGGAAGTCAGGACCAAGGAGAGAATATTCTTAGAAATTAGTAAACCACTGTCATTGGCCAAGGTATGGTGCTAGCTTTGCAAAGACCTAAACTTGAATTATCTATGGCCTGTGATTTTAGGCTCTGAAAATCTGGAAGGCAGGGGGAAACCAGACAGACTCATATGTGAGTGGTTAGAAGTGAGTTGGTATTGAATTGGGTGTTCAGTGATTAGAGATGGCTTTATGGAGAAAGTGGTCTTTGGCGATCTGATTTGAGATTCTGGGTAAAGAAAATGGCTTGAGCAAAGGTGTGGAATTCAGGAATGAGAAAATGTTTTATAAGGGTTTCTGCTAGGTTCACAGAATTGAAAGCTCTGCGCCTTACTAGCAAGGTAAGTCAAGGTCAGGTCCCAGTGAGTACCTGGTTCAGGAGCTGGGGGATGAACAGGATGGAACTCTTGCTGATTCACTCTGGGAGTTTTCATTCTCTGTCAGTTATCTTAATATCCTTTCCTACTATCTGCTTTCCCAGCCTGCTGCCCCAATCGAATGTTTGGCCAGTCAGCAGGTTTCCCATTGACTTACCAGGGGCCTTAATTATCCATTCCAGGAGCTTGATCTACTGAAAAAAATAATGTCCTATTGATAGCTTGAATGACATCTTCAAGGGCATTTGGGAGTGAATTAAATATTATTACAGAGAAGAACCAGGAATTCAGGAAAATTTGGAGCTCTTAGAAGTCCTCCAGGTCAACATCTTCCCTTTGAGGTGGTTAAAGAAAAGGAAAGAAAACCCTAACAATGAGAAGTGGGCAGGCTAGGGAGCCCAGATACTCTGACCCCAAATATTCCTGGGGATCTCCTCTAGCACACATTGCAAAGAAGAAAGTCTGGGAGTTGACACTTTGGACCCTGAAATTGAGTGTTGAGTCTTGGCTCTTGTTCATACTCATTTGTTGCCGTTAGGAAAGGGATCCAACCTCAGTGTACTCATCTCTAAAATGGGACACAGAAGACAAATGGAAAAACACACCAACATTCGCAGGGAACAGTGAGAGGGGGTATACTCCCTGTTGGTCCTGTTGCATCTTGAGCAGGTAGGCAGTCACTCCCAGAGGGGTCTTCTGGCCAAAAGTAGCTGTCTTCCTACCCTGGACCACCACTCCACCTTGCGAACTCCCAGGGCTACTGCTGCTTTTGGACAAAGCACCTTAGTCTGCTGTAAAAATAGATGAGACAGGATCTCACATTAGGTCATGGTGTCCACTGAGACCATGTTCTGAATGGTCCTGATTAGCTTGAGTCACTTGACTCAAGATGCTGGGGTGAGGTGGGTGATACAAGATCCTGCTTGGGAAGGCATCTGTGAGTCAAATTGGTCAAAGTACCCATTCAGCAGTTTGCCAGAGGCTCTGTGTGCAACATGGAGCCAATCTAAATCACTGTCTTCCTGCCAGCAGGGGCAGCCTCATGGTGGGGTAGCTCAGGGCGGCAGAGGTGATGGCCAACCTCTGGAAAGTTCACATCCACTCTCTGAGACTCTGTGCCTGGATTTTTAAAAGGGGGAAGCTTAGTTAGAAGACAGAAAATGTTAAGTTACACGGTCCCTGGGTTCCTCTCCTGAGAGGGAGCCTCCTTGCTGAACACACTAGGCTGTTATAAATAGAGAAATAAAATTCATAAGTCTCTTCACACATTGTCTCTTGTACCCAGGGAAAGGGGGACATATACACACATACACTCACTATACATATGTATATAAATGTGTGTGTATATATAATTTGCAATTTTTTTCTGGGGAGGGAAATGTGGATTATTTTAAAGGCAAGATTGGGGCAAAGCAGTAATTGATGAGATTTCAAATATAAGCATATAAAATTTTTCCACACACACACACACACACACACACACACACAGCTCACATTTGCTGGTTCACTCCTCAAATGCCCACAATGACTAGGGCTGGGCCAGGCTGAATCCAGGCATCCAGAATTCAAGCTGGGTCTCAGCTACTTGAGCCATCACTGCTGCCTCTTAGGGTATACACAGGCAGGATTTGAACCCAAGACTCTGATATAGGATGTGGGTATCTCAAGCAGCGTTCTAACCATTAAGCTGAATTCCTGTACCATGGATGGGACTGCAGGTTTGATTCCTGTCTCTGCAAGCAGGAGAAGAGAGTTTCAAGAGGTGCTTTTCCAGTGGCATCCTCCACCCTGCACCCCTCTGCCCTTTGGCGAGAGGGAGCCAGGAGGCATTCTGGAAAGATCCACAGGCAGACAGATGGACCCTGACTCATGTGGCCTGAGAGGTTATCATGCTACCTTTTTTGGTTAATCTTCTTATTTTAAAATGGCCAGACAGCTGTGGAAAGGATTTCTGGTTAATCTCTGGCTGATGAGGTGGCTGCAGAGCCCCTGTTGAGGGTTATTGATTCTGATCCCAGCTTTGCCTCCAAGTAGTTGAGTGGCCCTGGGCCCATCCACTTAGCTCTCATCTGAGTTTGATCATCTGTGTGAAATGGTGACATTTTACACGCAGGAATATCTTCCATTGATCTTGAGGAGACACAGGTTAACAGGGGTGGGACGTTGCCTGCCATTGCAGAAAACCATTTCTTCAGTGCTGAGTCAGTGGTGCGGTCAGCTTGTCTACCTTGCTCTCCTGGGGTCTGTGGACAGCTCTTGGGATGCTGCTGTCTTCCTGTGAGGTGCTGGGCTTTGCTTTCCTCAGTCCCCACTGTCGAGGGGCTGTTCTCTCTTGAAGACAATCTGGGGAGGGGTCTGGGGGTAGTGATGCACTGGGAAGGGGGTTCTCTGGACTTGGTGCCTTATTTGCAAGGTAAACAGCAGGTTAGTTGAGGGCTGGGTGGGAGGAGGTGTTCCTGGAGACCACAGGAGCTCAAACTCCTCTTTCCCATTTCTGAGTGCACCTTAGGAAAGAGGTGTCTTAGCTGGCTTCCCTTCTGCCAATTGGAACTGGTAACGGCCCTGACTTCTTAGGTGTTTGCAGTTCCTTAACAGCTATTGATCTGCAAGAGGCAGCAGACGGCCTCAAAAAGGCTGAAGTAGTCCATTGTCTTCCCAAATACGGTTGCTGCTCTCCCATTCTCCTGCGCATTGCCTTTTAGATTAGCTTCCACCTATGATTTTCTTCAGCAGCAAGAGTCACAACATTGTCAAGTGTTGTGATGTGCTAGGAACTCCCCAGTGACTTCCTCTTGAGATTACTCTCTGTGTGTAAGAGGGAGAGAGAGAGAATATGAATGACTGACTGGCATTGTTATAGTGGTTAGGGTTAGGGTTAACGTCCCAGCTCCACTACCTATTCCAGCTGCCTGCTAATGGGCACCCTGGGAGGTGGCAGGTGATGTTTAGAGTGGGCCCCTAGCACTCATGTGGAAGATGCAAATGGAGTTCCTGGTTCCTGGCTTTGCCCTGACCCAGCTCAGGCTGTTGCAGATATTTGGAGAATAAACTGTCAGTTGAGAAATATCTCTTCTGTTTGTCCCACTCCCCCATCTCTTTGCCTTTCAAATAAATAGACATTAAAGAAGGAATAGTGAATCACAAGGCCTGCAGGACACTGAAGGTCATTGCTACAATGTAAGCAGCCCCCTCCAACAGCTTCTAGAATCGAAGCATGTTAGAAGTCCAGTTCCCACCTAGAGGTTTGGGGAAACAGATGAATTTCAGTTTGAGGTTGGAACCTGGAGAGAGGGATTTGTTCAGAGTTGGCATGGAAACACCCCGAGGACTTGGACTCAAAACCCGGCCTCTGCCCCCTGGCTGCTCTCTGTCTTGTCTTCCCTGCTTGTCTGCAGGAAGAACCCTCAGGTGTGGCATCTCCTTTACTGATGCTAGGTGGCACAAGAACGCCTTTGAACAAAAGGCTTCCAGGCTTGGCTCCTGTATGAAAATGCCAAACCCTGAATTTGGGGCTGGCAGTACTCCTTGGGCGGTGCTCTCAAAAGGCCTGCCATCTTGGGGTTTGCCCCAGCTCCTTTATCAGTGGACTCTTACCTGCGTCCCAGGTGTCCTGGGAGGTGCGGGGCGGGGGGTATTTTGTTGGGTTGCCTGGGAGGATTCCCTCTGTGCAGTCAGTTGCTCCTGGGGCCTCTGTGCACATTGGAAGGTCTGGCTGGGTGAGCAGATAGAGGAGAGATTTTTAAGGTAGTGCTGAACCGCAGTTCTGGTTCTCTTTTGGTAATAGTATGTTCCTTACTTACTGAATCTTTCATCTGGGGAACAACCTGGCCAGACATGGTATGGTGTGGCCTCTGGCCAGGTCACTGACAGATTGTGCAATGTTGGGATAAAACACAGAATCCTTGATCACTGTCAAGAGAATGTCGGGAAGGTGAGACCCTCTTGTCCAGTGCCTGTGAGTCCTGCAGTCTCAGCTCACAGTGTTGCTCTGTGGCTAAGTGCACAGAATCTGGCTTGAGGCTCTGGGATTCAACAGACTCCTTGACACTTCTTGACTGTGGGACTGTGCTGTGTTTATGTTTTTGCTTCTTTTGGAAATGGGAATGTGGTAGGTTGCCAATGGCCTCAAATTTTTTCATAGCTCCTCCCGTTTAAAAGGTGGAGTCGGGAAGTAGATGTTGGGCTTAACGGTTAGGATGTTTCTTGGGGGACCCTGGTGCTGTGGTATAGTGGTGAAGGCCTGCAGTGCTGGCCTGCTATCTGGGCATTGGTTTGAGTCCCTGCTGTTTCACTTCTGAGCTAGATTCCTGATAATGTGCCTGGAAAAGCAGTGCAGGATGGTCCAAGTCCTTGGGTGCCTGCACCCAAGTGGGAGACCCAGAAGAAGCTTCTGTCTCCTGGCTTCGATCTGGCCTAGCCCCAGCCATTATGGCCATTTAGGAGAGTAAATCCATGGATGGATGACCTCGCTTGCTGTCTTTACCTCTCTCTCTGTAACTCTTTCAGAATAAATCTTTTTGAAAAAATGCTGCTCGAGATGCCAGAATCCCATATTGCAGTGCCTGGGTTTGAGTTTGCTTCTGATTCCAGCTTCTTGGTAATACACACCCTGTGTGAGACATCAGGTGATAGTTCAGTGGTGGGAGCCCTGCCATCCATGTGGGGGACTCAGATGGAGCTCCTGGCTTTGGCATGGCCAAATGCCAGCTGTTGTGTTTGGATAGTGAACTAGCAGGTAGAAGATTTGACTTTCTCCTTCATTTTATTGTGTTTTAAAGATTTATTTGAAAGTCAGAGCTACAGAGAGAGACGGGGAGAGAGAGAGAGAGACGGGGAGAGAGAGAAGGGGAGAGAGGAATCTCCCATCTGCTTGTTCACTCCCCGGATAGCTGCAATGACCAGAACTGGGCTAGGCCAGTCCCAAAGCAGGAACTTTCTCCAGGTCTCCCACACGAACAGGTGGGGCCCAAGCACTTGGGACATCTTCTGGTGCTTTGCCCAGACTTTTAATAGGGAATTGGATTGGAAATAGAGCATCTAGGGCTTGAAGCAATGCCCATATGGGATACTGGTATGGTGGGCAGTGGCTTTACTCACTCTGCCACAATGCTGGCCTTGTCTCTCTGCCTTTTAAAGAATTGAAAGTTAAAAATTTATCCTTGGAATTGGGGAGGGCATTTAACCTAGCAGGTGATACTAGCTGACACACCCCCTCCCCCATCAGATTGCCTGGGTGCAATTCCCAGTTCTGGTTCCCGATACTACTGCCAGTGCACAGCCTAGGAGGCAGCAGTGAGGGCCCAGGTGATTGGGTTCCTACCCCCTCTTTCAGAGACCTGGGTTGGGTTTCCAGCTTTGGTGCTGGCATGGTCCTGGCTATTGTGGGCATGTGGGGAGTGACTCAGCAGATGGGAACTATTTCTGCCTCTCAAATAAATCTGAAAAAAGAAAGGGGGGGGGAGTATATTTTCTATACCCTTGAAGTTGAACTGGCCTGTGACTTGCTTCTATAGCACGTGGTGGGTAATGATGATGTGCGAGTTCTGTGCTTAGTGTTTTGAAAGCGGCTTCTGTTCAGTCTGCAAATGTTGCTGCCCTGTGACATGGTTGGGCTGGCTTCCTTGAGGAGGGGAGGCCATGTGGAAAGAGTCTCTACTGATGCACAGCCAAGGCCCCAGACAGAAGCAAGCTCAGTGGACACAGTGGAGCAGTGGGGACGTGTGCTGGTGGAGCCCAGATGTAGCGTTCACAGCGTCCTGAGCACAGAACTGATGGCTGTGTGAACCTAAGGTTTGGGGTGGTTTGTGACACAGCAGACGTTAACAGAAATAGGGGAGAATCATAGCTGTACCTGGTGGGGTTACCACAAGGTGTGCGTGATGTACGCTTAGGTCAGTAACTTGTTAGGACTAACATCATCTCGTTTTGTTTGCTGGGTTCCAGCCATACAGAGCACCTTTCTTTGCATCAAACATACCAATTCATGTTCCCTTTTCAGGGGTTTTGTACTGAACTCCCCAGGATAGTTATTGTGTCAGCTGAAAAGTCTCCATGGAGAGGCCTTCTCTGACCATGCTGAGCTCTGCTCTCCTGCCTTCCTTTCTATTCTTCCTAGTACCGTGCAGAAAAGCACATTCCTGGTTTCCTTGACTATTACCTGTTTCTCCTTATAAATCATCAGTCCCTTGAGGGCAGGAGTGCGTCCTATTTTTGTTCCTTAGTTACATCTTGCTGTGTACCACTGTTGTGAACAGCAGGCACTCCATTGATAATTTTTGCAGAGAGCACCTAAATCAATCTTTGTTTGGAGGTTGGTATCAGTCTCCAGGAAGAGTAGCCATGTTAGATTTGCAGATGGTGTGTGCAACCTCTAATTCTTTAGCCTTTTTATTGTAGCACACTCTTATCCTTGGCTGAATACCAGAGGACTTAGTAAGAAATTTAGTTGAAAAATTTTTTAAATCGAAGGATAGTGTTTTAATAGCATGCGCTTTAATGAACACTTTCAAGACCCCTGCTTGTTCTGGATGCTGTGTGCTTGGGGAGGTGTCCAACAAAGCTCGGAGCTCTAAGACAGGGATTGATTTCCTTTCTACCCCTATCACATTTTCCAGGCATCAAGTAGGGTCTTAACAGAATCTTACTGGACAGATGAATTGATATGTAAATGAATGCACAGGAAAATGGAAGAATGTATGAAAAAATACTCAGAACCAGTGATAATGACTTGAAGAGAGAATAATAACTGCAAACAGGCAGGCAGCTATGGAAAACCATGTTTATTTTTTTTTCTCCTTAAAAACAATCAGTAAGATCACAAAAGTATAAAAATGTACTGAGCACAATCACGAGCATGGTTACAGGGAAATTGTTTTAACTTTTCCCTGGGTAAGATGGTACTTACGATGGTCATAGTTGATTTGGTTTACAAAAATGGGCAAGAGTAGGTGACCGGTTGTACCACTTTCCCAGGATACAGGATTTATTAAAATGAACAAGTCCCAGTCCTAGGACTGTATGCCAAAAAAAAAAGAGGCAGCATTGGCATATTGGATATAGTTGAGCACTTAGGTGCAGACATCAGGCATTCTTGTACTTTTCCGAGCAGTTCTTTTCTACTTGGCTCTCAGATGAAGTGTATAGCGTTATTACTGAAGGTTTTACAGCTGTCGAAGGATTTTCACCATTGGATTTTATGTAATTTTGACTTGATCCTCTGTCAAGCCTGGGAGATAGGGCAGTTCTAAGCTAATTTGCAGGTGTGACGTTCTACTTCAGCGCTCCTGGATCCTAAGAGAGAGCATGGGGGCAGAGCAAAGACTCACACTTTAATCTCTTGAGTCCATCCTCTGTCCTAAAAAATTGAGGGAGGGCTCTGAGCTCCAACTTTTGCCTGAATCCCCTTACTTGGAAACATTCACATCGCACCTGCTTTGCTGGGTGTACTTAGCTGCTCCTCCTTCAGCAATTCTCATGTAGGCTTCCCCTGGCAGGTGCCAGCATGATTACGTGGCACAGTGGTCAGAGAGCTAGTTTATTGGCTTTGGGATGAAAATCCCAGTGACCTCTGCCATCCAGGTTTTCTAGGCGGATGGTCAAAGGGCCAGTTCAATCTGCCAGTGGCCAGCTTGTTTGAGCACCTAGGGCACCTTGGCTGAGGACGTACTCAAGTGATAGGCCAACTCACAGCTGGTGGCAATGATTCTTGGGCTTCAAGCCTTGTCACTCCTGTTGCATGGGTCCCTATGCTTCTTACCTAATGTACAGGCATTCGCTTAAGATAGGAGGGCTCAGGAAACTGTTCCTGACTTCCCTTAAAGAAGCCTAGGGCTAGGCTGCCTGGTCAACCTCCATTTCTTTTGATAGCCTATTGTAATGCTATATGCTATCATTCATTTGCTTATTTATACAATGTTGGAGTTCTTTTACAGTTTGCATTTATGACTTCTATGGATGGGATGTCTCTGATCTTCCTTTTCCCTGTGAACTGAGACTTCCTCGACTCTAATGTAAGCATGTACCAGTGGCTTCCAGGTGGTAGTATTCTAGGGTAACTTGAATGAATGAGGTGTAATGCTTTAAGCACCCCCCCCCCCCCCCAAATGCCACCTTAGAGTTACTATATCATACAGGCCTATTCTGGGTGCAGATGCACTAAGATCTCCTGGCCTTAGAGATTTCTTTGGAGTGGAGGATGGCAATTCTAATTAAAAATAAATAAAATAAATAGCTTTCAAGAAGAATGCCGCCTGTGTCCTCGTGGCAGATTCTCCAGATTGTGGGACATACGGCCCATCACCAGGACTCTCTGGTGTACCCATGCCCTGCAGGATGCTTGCTGTGACGCTCCCACTCTGACATGTCACAGGGGTCATACCTAGCTTTCCTCTTTAGATGTAGTTTTCTTTTGGCCCAGAGACAAACAGCAGACCCGACTTGACCACGAGTGCAAGGAGGCCCTGTGAGCACCGGTGGCTCAGAAACTTGAATTCTTGGCACTGACGGCGTGAGATGAAGGGCTGACAAGCCTGGAAACTTCTGTACCCTGAGATGTTGACTAGGTTGATAGACTTCATGGAATCGTGTGGTCTGGTTGCGTTGCGTTACAGGCTGTACTGGTGGAAACTGTCAGAAACGTGGGTATCAAAAATGTGAGCACTCAATGCCACAGAAACAGAGCCTCCTTATTAAAAACTCTGTGCTTTGCAAGATATGCTGCCTGGCAGCTGGAGAAAACTAGAGGCCCTCGAGTTTTCCCGTTCTACTTTGTCAAAACTCCTTGCGGCAAGGGCTTCCCAGAAGGAAGGCAAGCCCAGTGGGAAGAAACCAGACTAGCATGTTCTCTCCTCTGTGAAGAGGAGGGGTCACGAGGTACCCAGAGCAGTGATGGGGGTGGCCTCTTAGTTTGTCAAGTTGTCTTCACTCCCCTCATATGGTCAGGGAACTCTGGGATCGGTGATGGCTGCTCCTGCTGGAGTGCCGGGACCTACCAGTCTGTCCGGCCATGTAGGCTCCAGGAAGCGCTGTCCTGTTAGGCCCCAGCAGGTGCTCCCCAGAGGAGGGTTTGGCTGAGGAGTCCCCCGAGCACGGGTCATCCATCGTATGTGCCGTGCTGCTTCTCTGTCCGTGGAACACCCAGTCCTCAACGTGCTTCTGCTTAGAAGGGCTCTTTGGAGTGCTGCTCCGGAAGCTCTGTTCTGGGACAGGGGGCACTGGATGCTGGGCGGGCCGAGCTGCTTTAGGGATAGGGACAGGTCTCTGTTTGCTTCTCCAACTCTGGATTTCCAGGTTTCTTTTGTCGGTGGGCAGTTTGTCAATTTTCTGAGCTTTTGTGATCAGAGACTTCCCATAGGTTCCTTGTAGAGACAGGAAAAAGTACCTGGGAGAAAACAGAAAAATAAAAATACGGGCTGGTTTTTGGAATTTTAGCATTGAAGGGGGCCTGAGAATCCAAGTCTGCACCTCTAAGCCAAGTTCTTTATCCTTGTACTTGTGACGCTTATCAAAGGTATGCTTGGGCACCTCTGATGTCGGGGTGCTGAACCACCACCAAATGAACTAGCTAACATTATGTATGAGGGTTATTCTGAGTGCTTTGTGTATTAACTCACTTCATTCTCCCAGTAACCCTATGCAATTGGTATAACCATGTGCTGCATAATTGCACAATGATGGATCATGGGTACAAAAGATGATATGCCTTGTGATATTGCATCCCCATAGTTTAAGAATACTCCATGATGCTGGTACAATGACAGACTGCCTAACAACACAGTTCTCGCTATGTATTTCCCTTGTTAGGCCACATGTGACCATACTTAGGTTTCCCTTCTGTGTGCAGATGAGGAGAGATGGAGTGGTCAACCTGTGGTCAGAACTTGGACTCTAGATCCCGGGCCTTGTTTCTTATCTACGACGCACAGGGCAATCCTTGCTGTTTCAGTGCTACTCTAAATTAGACAACTCGCTGCAGCTTCACTGTAAAGTAGTTACTAAATCTGCATTCTTCCCTTGGATCTGTGTGCCAGGCTGAGTTGCCAGTGTCACTGTTTTGTCACTACTTGCTGGAGTGATGAGGTGATATTCCTGTGGTCTCATAAGAACAGATCTCCCTGTCGACCAACCCAGGGTTCTTTGACTGCTGAGCTGCAGGTAGCCTGTGACAGGCTCTGGGTTCTGGAGTTTCTGTCTGCTGGAATCTCCTTGCTGTTTGCAGTTGAGGCAGAGGAAGGGGTGAGAAGGTACATGCAGCAATGTGGAGAAGGCATGGGACACTGGGCAACTGCCACCCCACCCCATCTCTAGGTTTTAGTTTCCTCAAGATCTAAGGTCTCTTTGTTTCTAAAAATCTAAAAAAGATGACCCTTCAGAGAGGCCCTCACTCTTCCATTGTGTGCAAGGGGTCTCAGGGCTATAGGCGATCTCATGGAATCTTTCCAATTTTTTCTCAAGTCACCCAGTGGGGTAGAAAGTTTTGGACAGACTGGACTTCTTGCCTGGAAACTGGAATCTTACTTAATCTCTTCTCCATGCTTGCTACCAACAAATACTACCCAAGTGTCCACGAGGGGCAAGTACCTAAGGGAGTAAGCTGTGAACAAGACAGACACTTCTAGTTATAAATGGATGGGGCAAAAGAGATTTTTTGAACACCTGCTCTTATCTGGGATGTCTTCCTTGAGAAATATATACTTAAGCTGAGGACTGAGGTTGATGGAGGTCGGTAGGCAAAGTGGGTGAGAACCCAAACTCGGCTGCAATGGGAAACATGTAGAGCAGGGAAATTAGGACCCAAAGGGTGTGGGAGAAACAGAGAAGTTAGGACAGTGGGCCACAGGTCTGTTTTTATGATTTCCTGTACAGGTATTGGAAAGCCCTCAGATAGTGATAAGTAGGCAAGATGAGCACATCTTTATAATGGACAACGATAAATGACCAAGTAGCAGACAACTGTAGTAATGTAGGGTGAAAGGGTTATAGCCTATCTGTGATAACAGCTGTAGAAGTGGAGAAAGATGGGTTTCAGAAATCCATAGTAGGTGGAAGTGCCAGAACTTGGTGATAGGCAAGATGTGGCCTGGGAAGGCAGTGGAGGGTGGCCCAGGTGTTTGGGCCCCAGCACCTGGCTCCTGGCTTCGGATCAGCGCAGTGTGCCGGCTGCAACGCTCTGGCCCTAGTGGCCACTTGAGGGGTGAACCAACGGGAAAAAGTAACACCTTTCCCTCTCTAACTCTGCCTGTTGTTAAAAAAAAAAATACAGGTAACGTGAAGAATGGCTCCCATAGGTCTCTGTTGGTCCTGGGGTGGCACTGTGACAGGAGCAGGTTTCTGAGAAGGTGGGTGGAGATGCAGGATGGAATCATGAAGTACGTTAGAGACGTCTCATTGTCCTCATCCTTAATCTTCCCGGTGCAGATAACGAATATGTTATTAGAAAGATGCACCTGGAAGTCAGATAAGGGGTTTGGCTTAGGAATGTAGAGTGAAGACTGATTGGCTAAAAATGATTTCTAAATCCACAATAGTGAGGGCCATGGTTATGGCGGAAACCTAGGGCCAGGGGTGAACATGCACCATGTCAGCAAAGGACAGAAAGGAGGAAATGCAGGGAAAAAACAAAACGCAGGACTGTGCCTGGCACCCTTCCCTTGGCTTCGGTGGCTTTCCAGAGACTGTTATACTACATTGCAGCTAGGCAAGAAGCTGTGCTGTATCATCAGTGTGTTGGGGACTTTTGTCTCAGCTGAGATAATTTACGAGTACTTCGGTTTCTAGTTTAAGAGTTTTGTGCTGTCCTTTTATATTGATTGCATGAATTAGACCAAGCTTAACTGAGGTCATGGTTAGTGGGCTAATTATCATAAGCTTGATGAGCAACATCGATCTCTATTACAATAAATGCAGCTTATAACTTTAAGTGAACACACTTTTCTACAGCAAACATCCTATCATGTAGATTTCTATATACAAACAGCAATTGCTCATGGTTACAGTCAATCTGTAGAAGTATTAATCATGTTACTATCAGAGACAATCACTTTGCCTTTCTGAGTGAACAGAATTGAATAGAAATCTAACTTTTACTATAGAATAAGCAAAGATTTAACTTACATGTTACAGCAACCATCAAATAACTGCTAATTTTTCCCAATGTCCCCACATCTGTTCCACAGCTGGAACGGGGCATGCCTAGCTTTTCAAATGCATGTACCCACGGTCTTGCCCGCTTCTCCAAGATCCCCATCAAATGGCTGCCTCAGCCTCACTGACCTTGGCTCCAAGGATGTTACTTTAAGCAGAGATAAATGATATGACTCCTTCCATACCCCACATAAGATGAAGAACAGAGGAGTGTAGTGCTGGGCCAGTGGTGATCACAACATGCTTGACTTCCCAAGTGGGGACAGAAATAACACACACCTTAGATGTCCCTTTGCATTGTCAGCATGATTCTCATGGCCCCTGCGAGGGCCCTTCTTTCTAGGGGTAGGGCTGGAGAAGGGAAAGATAGGGTGGAGAGGGACATATGTACCCTGAGGCTTGTGTTTTTAAATTTATGTCGTTTGAAAGGCAGAATGAAAGGGAAGGAGAGCTAGAGAGAGAACTTGCATCCTCTGTTTCACTCCCCACATGACTATAACCAATTCAACTGGGCCAGGCTGAAAGGCGGAATACCAGCCAGATCTCCAATGGGGGTGGCAGGAGCCTAAGTACATGGACCATCTTCTACTGCTTTGCTAGGTGCATTAGCAGGGAGCCACATCAGAAGAACAGCTGGGACTTGAATGGGCATTCTGATGTGGGGGTGAGTAGCACAGGTGGTGGCTTAACATGCTGTGCCACAACACTGCCCCTTGGGTTTGTCACTGCTCTGCACTCTCAGTTCTTCAGGGCAATGCTATCTGCCGGCTTGGTATTTTCCTCCTTGGACTCTGCAGCAGACGTCAGTGTTGAGAGGAGGCTCAGGAGAAGGACACAGATGCCAGAATAGACTGAATAGCACCAAGCTTACGCAGGGAGCCAGGGTCGCTGTGGGTGCTCTCTGCCTAATTCTGGGACACCCAGAGTTCTGTGCCATGTGGAAGTGTTGATCACAGCTTATTATGATAAAGTGGCCAGAGAAGGGAGGGCAGTGCAATCTTGCCTGTGGGCATATCGTCATCAGATTCACCAACTGCTCACACTGGAGAGCCTAAGCTGGCCCCGGCACAGGGAGCATCTTGCTCTCCGACTGTGGTGAACTTGTGGGCACGTTCTGGTGCCTCTTGACTTTGTCCCATGCACAAGTGGGACTAGAAACACACTTGGGCTTCATTTGGAGCTCACAGAGGTAAAATGAAAGGCAAGGCATGATTGGTGCTAAGGTTATCTGGAAAAGGTGAAAAGAGTTGAGGTTGAAGGTGGCAGAGACATCCCATGAGCGTGGAGGACTGACTTGGCTAACACGGGTTTCGTATGTTAAGTGTGTGTGTTTTAAACACATTAAACTGACCAGTAGACTATGCAGGCAAGATTGACATTTCTGGGATACGGTAAAGTTCCAGAATGCTTCAACCTTTCCTGTGGCAATGATGGGGGGAGGTTAGGAATTAGTACTCTGATTTCACAGAGGTCACCGCTGAAGCTATCCCAGGTTGGGAGACTCGGGTGCCCTGGGACTGAGCTGAGACCAGTGTCCATAGGCTCTTTCCCTGGGTTCCTGGGTCTCTCTCCTTTGTCTTGGGAACAGTAGCCTCAAGGACTCCATTGGGAGGAAACAACTGGGGGATGGGCTTATTAACAGGAGACTGGAAATTCTAGAAATGGCCATAGCGCTCAAACCTTGGGAGAAGAGCCGCGGCAGGTGTGAGGAAGCAGACGAGGTAGAACGTAGGGTTTGCCAGCTGCCTTTCCATCACCCAGTAGGGATTGGTGGGGCTGTTGCAGGTGACGCAGACGGCATTGTACAGCAGGGACACCGCGAAGTACATGAGGAAGCTGCCTAGCAGGACGAGCCCGTGGATGACGGTCTGTGGAGAAAGGAGGAGGAAGGGTTGGGAAAGTGCAGGTAACTCAGGAGGCAGCATTCACACTACCAGGCCCAACATGCAGAGAAACATTGTAAAAAGGGGGCAGTGTAAGGAATAGCCAGGTGACCCCTCCCCCGCCCCGCAACTTCTGCCTCACCTGTGACATGGGGAGTAATTTCCATGCTGTTCTTTGCAGTTTTTCCACTAATCTAAACTTCCCAGATAGCTTATTTCTAAAGGTTAGAGAAAAAGGACACTTTGTGTGGCTTTTCTGTATCCCCTTCAGTGTGATGTGTGTGGTGAGCCTATTTTTCCCTGATGAGGCAAGGGCTTATTTTCAAAGCAGTGTGGTGTTCATTTCTCTAGGCTTAATTTCTCTAGGCTTACTTTGGCTGCTTTGTGCTTCTCTTTCTCTGCTCTTGTCTTTGAAACTTGCATAACTGCATAACTTGATTTTCTCTCCTTACACTGGGGAGTTAGATGTACCATCTCTGTTCTTTGGGAGTTGACACAGTATTGTGCCAAGTTTGTGAGGATCATTCCCTCTTTTTGAAATGCCCAAGACCTTTATCCTATTTTAACTGTTCATCCCATTTTCCACAAACTTTGTCAAGAGGGAGATAGGGTATGAATTTATTTATCTTGGCACAAAAGAAGTTTTGACATCCCAGCACCGCTTTCATCATACACCTTTCCTGTTGATCGTGAAGGATTTTTTGCAGCATTGTTTCTGGCACCAAAGGAAGCTCATAATTTTAATTCCATTTTCTAAGAAAGGTCATTTGAAACCTTAAAAAGTAATAATTTAGGCCGGCGCCGCGGCTCAATAGGCTAATCCTCCACCTAGCGGCGCTGGCACCCCGGGTTCTAGTACCGGTCGGGGTGCCGGATTCTGTCCCAGTTGCCCCCCTTCCAGGCCAGTTCTCTGCTGTGGCCCGGGAAGGCAGTGGAGGATGGCCCAAGTGCTTGGGGCCTGCACCCCGTGGGAGACCAGAAGAAGCACCTGGCTTCTGCCTTCGGATCAGTGCGGTGCGCTGGCCATTGGGGGGTGAACCCACGGCAAAGGAAGACATTTCTCTGTCTCTCTCTCACTGTCCACTCTGCCTGTCAAAAAAAAAAAAAAAAGTAATAAAATACTCAGCAGACTCATAGAATGGCAGATGTCCTAAATAGCACTCTGGCCTCAGAATCAGCCCTAAAGGCATTCGGATCTGGCTGAAAAGCCCATGAGAGTATTTCAGGCATGGAAAGCCAAGACACTCTGGCAAAAGATCTCTGTGAGTGAGATCCCAGTGGAAAGAACAGGTCTTCAAAGAAGGAGGTACCATTCTCTGAAGGGAGGAGAGAACCTCCACTTTGACTATGACCTTGTCTAAACAAGATAAGAATCGGAGAACTGAGGGCTTCCATAGCCTTGGAAACTCATGACTGGAGCATAGGGAGATTACTGATGCCATAGACAGGAGTGTCAATTGGTAAAGTCAACAACAGGAGTCACTGTGCACTTACTCCTCATGTAGGATCTCTGTCCTTAATGTGCTGTGCATTGAGATTTAATGCTATAACGAGTACTCAAACAGTATATTTCACTTTGTGTTTCTATGGGGGTGCAAACTGTTGAAATCTTTACTTAATGCATACTAAACTGATCTTCTGTAAAAAAAAAAAAAATATCAACTCCCAACTTGACTCTCACTGGGATTAAACATGACAATAGGTCTGATCTGATTTCATCATCATTTAAAAATAATCATCTATTATTTTTCACTTTATGTTTCTGTGTGGGAGCAAACTGTTGAAATCCTTACTTAATGTATACTAAGCTGATCTTCTGTATATTAAGATAATCGAAAATGAATCTTGATGTGAATGGAAGGGGAGAGGGAGTGGGAAAGGGGAGAGTTGTGGGTGGGAGGGACGGTATGGGGGGGAAGCCATTGTAATCCATAAGTCGTACTTTGGAAATTTATATTCATTAAATAAAAGTTAAAAAAAGTAATAATTTAAATTTTTTTAAGGAAAGGTTTATTGTTGGGTGGGGGAAGCCTGACGGGCCATGCTGAGAGAGTAAAAGAAGAATCAGGAGGACATGTGTGTGGGAAGCAGGTGCTATCATACCTCTGCAGGGGCAGGGGAAATAGGAGCAGCAACTCCCTTTAGGGTGGGGTGGATGAAGCTGACACCTGTGACTGGGCCATCTGGTCACCTGGCTTATGGCAATGGCTTCATTTAAAAATTTGGTATCATAGGATGTGTACATTACCCAATCAAGGTAAACACATCTATTTCCTTAGTCACTTACTGTTTCTTTAGCGTGACCCTGCTCCAAATACTTGCTTATTTCCTTAAAAACAAAAGGACAGTAGACAGTATGTTTCTACCTATAGTAACAATAGGAATGTTTACTCCTGCTTGCATTCCTCTGCCCAACTTCTGGCACCCACCATGACACTCAACTTCTTGAGACTGTATGTAGGAACAGAACTCGTCTTTCAGTGCTTGGCTTCTTCCACTTCAGGTAATGACCTTCAGCTTCATCCATGGTGTCAGAAGTGACAAGATTCTTTTTTATGGCTGAGTAGTATTTCATCATGTGCATACACCACATTTTCTTTATCCATTTATTAATGGATGAAGACAGGTTGTTTGCATTTCTGGGCTATTGTGAGTTGTGCTACAGTAAAGTTGCATGTGGTAATGTTTCTGGGACAGAAGTTTCATTTCCTTTTGACAGACATCCACTAGTAGGATTGCTGCATCATAGGGGGGTTTCATGTTTAGTTTTGTCAGGAACCTCCCTACTGGTTTTCACAGCGGCTACAATAATCTACATTCTCACTAGCTGTGTGAAATGGTTCCCTTTTCTCCATGTCCTGTCCAGCAATTGTATGAATAACATACCTGTGTACATTACCTTTATTTACCCATTGATAGATAACACGGGTGAGCTAATATGCTGGCCACAGTGAATAGTGGCGCAATGCACACAGGAGTGCAGGTAGCTGTTTGCTCCATGCTTTGATAATATGCAATGGTGAGATAGCTGGATCATATGATAGCTCTAGTTTTCTTTTCTTTTCTTTTTTTTTTGAGAAATTTCTATTTGCCCTAATGGTGGTACTAATTTACATTCACATCCCCTTTCTCTCAAATGACAACATTTTTTTTTTTTTTTTGACAAAACCATTCTGAGTACGATGCTGTCTCCTTGTACTTCACTTTGCAGTTTCCTGATGACTAGGGGTGTTGATTTCTTCATACATACTGTAGATCATTTGTGTGTATTCCCCTCACTTGGCTATTTTTAAATCAGATTTTTTTCATTGCATATGTTTAGCTTCTTATACTGATACTTGTGTGATTTTCAAAGATGATAGAAGTACAGTATGTCAGTGTTTAATATGGCCAATATTCACGACGATGTGTTTAGATGTGTAGGACTTCTCATGCCTTCATTTCTCATTGCACTCTGGCCCCTCCATCTGACATCTTTATTTGTGCTTCCAGTACATCCTTAAGAAACTTGCTTTTGTGGCGACACATTCTCCAGCAATGCTTCAATGGATACAAAATTCTTGTTTGGGTTGTTCTCTTGGAGCATATCTGAGATACATTGCGCTGTCTTCTGGCTTCCATTATTGCTATTGAGAAGTTAAGCAATCTCTTTATGTGTTACTCCTTAGAAGGAAATCTATCACCAACAGCATCTGGGGCAGGTACGTGGCACAGCAGGTAAAGTCATCTCCTGCAATGCCTGGATCAAGTCTCAGCTACCCTACCTTGTTTCATTTCCTTAGTGCTATTTGAGATTCTAATCAAATGTACATTAGGTCTTTCCAACGGTCATTCTTCTTTGTCTATCTTTTATTTTCATATTTCCTCTGGTTCATTTCTGTTGACCAATTTCATAATTCTTCGATGTTTCCAATTTCCTATCAAGCCAACCATTGAAACTTATAGTACATGTTTCTTAATGTCCTATTTGGTATCTTTTCAAATAAAACAGGCTTATTTGTATTGTTTATCAATTTTTCAAGCTATCTTACTTTTTCTCGATTTCCTTAGACATAGTCAACATAGCTTTTCTGTAGTATATATCTGATAATTCTCCAGTTGCAATATGTTTTTTTGATCGTTCTTGTTCATGAGTTCTTATTCAAAAATGGAGCTTACAAAAAAATATGTGATGCCTATTGTCCTCAAGAAATTAGGCAGAATGAGAGAGTTAGGATAAAGGTTTCTTGATCCAGGAAGGATTTATTTATGTACTCTACTGAAAAAAAAAAAAAAAAACTTGGGCTATTTCCTTTTCTCATACATAG
This sequence comes from Oryctolagus cuniculus, assembly GCF_964237555.1. Lineage (NCBI taxonomy): Eukaryota > Metazoa > Chordata > Mammalia > Lagomorpha > Leporidae > Oryctolagus > Oryctolagus cuniculus. The sequence goes on from NC_091437.1 coordinate 47,546,881, forward strand.
ACGCAAAATGGAATGCCATAATACCTTTCTTGAACATCAATGGCTGTCTCTGATTTCATTATCCAAGTAATCTGTCATAACACGTTCTGCAACTCAAGTTAGACTGAGTAAGCCAAGAGTATTATCAGTCTTGGATTCAGAAATCTCCAAGAGTGTCGGGTTTTATTGGCTACCATTTTACTGCTTGTTTCTAATTTAAATACAGACCACATTCTCTGATAACAAGGTAAGACTTTTACCAAACAGTAAGATCAAAATCACAAAGGAATTTGAAAATGATAGGCTTAATTTTTTTACTTGCAAGAGAGTTCCTGGGTCTGCTGATTCACTCCTCAAATGTCTGGGACTGGGCTGGGAAGAAACCAGGAGCCAGGAACTCTGTAGGTCTAACATACAAGTGGCAGGGACGAACTACCTTGGCCATCTCTGGGTGCCTCCTGTGGTGCATATTAGCCAGAAGACTGGAATTTTGAGTGGAGCCAAGACTTGAAAGCAGACACTCGGATAAGGAACTCAGATGCCCTAATCAGAGATGTCACAGCTAGGCCCAGCATCCATGCTGAGCAGCATTTTATATATCAGATCAAATGTTACCATTTAATCAAAATTTTGCCCTGTCCACTAAAAATAAGTTCATCTATGAGTATATCGGGTTTTCAGAGTTCTGTATTTCCTAGATAAAAAAAAAATTCAGTATGATAATTTGCTTTAGATTTTGTTAAAAGGCAAATTGAATCTATTTAAAAATAGTGATGTTTGAATTATTTTGAATATATTATTTTGCATTTTTCCCTTCATTTTCTTTGCTTTTATCTTTGTTTCCAACATCTCTGTTTTCCTCATTCCTTTAGTGATAAACCTTAAGCTTGTTTTTTCTTTTCTTTTTTTTTTTTTAAATTTAGAAAGAATGGGGGAGAGACAGAGAAATCTTCTATCCGTGGTTAACTCCCCAGAGGGCCACATGGCCAGGGCTGGGCCAGGTTGAAGCCAGGAGCTTCTTCAGGGTCTCCTGTATAGGTGACAGGGTCACAAACACTGGGGCCATCCTCTGCTACTTTTTCCAGGTGCATTACTATGGACCTGGATTGGAAGTGGAGCAGCTGGGCCCGAACAAGTGCCCATATGAGATGCTGGCAGCTTTACACACTATGCTACAACAGCAGCTCCAGACCTTAAGTTTTTAAGGCACTAAATAAATGAATTCTCATATGGAAACATGTAGGTAAAGTTATATTTCCATTCTATTTATGATCAAGGATTTAACATAAAATACCAGTTGTATACCAGCATGTTTCTTAGAGTTTTTTGCTTTTCTTTGCTAAAGTAAATGATTCTGTAGTGAGCATCTGTAAGGTCTTTGAAGATAATCACTCCATTGTCTACGTTTTAAAATGTCTTTCAATTTGATATTTTTTGAGATAAGATACTTTTAATTTACAATCTAGTCAATGGTTTAATAGCCTTTTTAAAATAAGGAGACCAACAAATAGGAAAAAGTCTTCTGGCTTCTTTTAATTGTCAAAGTAACTTGTTCATAGCCTCTACTAGCCTTGAGGATCATCCTTGTGTCTTTTGACTTAGTGCCATTTCAGTATGAAACACCCAGGCCATAGAGTCGAATTTATTTTGAATTTTTATGCTCAATGATTCTTTCTTCAGAAATTGCTTCACTACCATTACTTTCTTCTCCTGTGATCTGTGCAGGCTGGGGTTATTTATTCTATCCACCCATCCTTTTAATTTTTCATATTTGTGTAGCATTCCAGCAGAGTTCCCAATTTGACAGTTTTCTTCTGTATGCTGTCTGATCTAAAATGGATCTCAAAAATGGCATATGTAATGTCAATGATCTTTCATTCCATAAGAGCTCACTCTCGTAAGTGGAGTAATTTGAATGCAGTAGTAAATGGGTCCCAAGTCTGCCCATGACACTGAGGGGCATCCTTTTCTTTCTCAGCCTGCCTCGTGATACACTCGCACCTGATTTGATCCCCTGTACTGCAGTCTCATCTGGTGTCAGGTCCATGAAGTTTATCCTGTACTTAAACTTGGCTATGCCTTTCTTGGTTTTACCACTTGGTTCCATCTGTTCTGTCACTGGCATTTGTTGGAGCAGAAGGGGTTTTCAAAATGGGAACTCGATGACCCAGAATGTCCCATGGGTCTTCTTACAAGCACTGCCCAGCTGGTCACAGCTTGCTTTAGCTTATGATGGTCACGGTGGGAGGTGGGAGCAGAAGTTTCACTGCAGAATGTACGAACATGTTGGGCTGACTTGGGGCACTTCTCCACATTTTTAATACATAGGCTTCCAAAAAGAGTCATTGCAGTTGGGCTAAAGGATCAATATTTCTGGAATATGGTCTCCTTATCTTTTCACACTATTAGATTGGCAGGGTTCCAAACTTGCTTTTATCTTGAACTGCTGGGGCAAGTTTCTCACCTTTATTTTATCGATAAAATAAATAGGTATAATGGAAATAAGATGGAACAATAAATTTTAGTGATCACTTATACTGTGTGGATGCCAGAGTTGATAATGATATACTTCAAAATGATGAAAATAAATTTTTAATGTTCCTATCACAAAAAATGAGGTGATGGATAGGTTATTTGATTGAATCTGTTCTATATTTTTATCTACATATAACATTTTGTCTCATAGACAAATAATAGATATTAAGTTTATTTAACACAAAGAGCTCTTGGAGGCTAAAGGAGATCATATGTGTAAATCATGCAAATAGGTGCCCAGGATATAATGTTAAGCTCTTTGCTTTAGAAGAATTCAATAAATATGCCAGCAGTGCCTTTTTAGGAATCAAAGTGTGATATTTGGACATGTTTGGGTTGCAGTGACCTGGAGGCAGAAATCTATTATTTCACTTCCAAATTAGATGGGGAGCATTCCTGCCTAACACAGCAGCAAGTATGGTCTGCCCAGTGTTTTCTTTAGCAACATCATTCATTTTGCAACTAATTTGGGATGCTAGTTTGATCATCCTGATTAGATGCTAAGCAAATTGAGGTGACGAATTCTACCAACTTTACCTCTTGGCTCCCTATACAAATGGGACACCCAATGGATCTATAGAATGGAGCGAGACAACACGGATATCTAAATGTAGTCAATGGATAGGAATGCAATTTTTAAGCCAAAGGGGCTCTGGGACCCTTACCCAGGTCTTCATTTCCATTGCCTGGTGCAGGAGGATTGTGGTGAGGGAGACAGTGTTGATCGGGGTCCCAAAGGTGAAGACATCAATATCGGAGCCCTGGTAGGTCTGCAGAGGAAGAGGTGGGAATTGTGAGATGCACTCATGGGAGCAATGAATATAAAGCATCTGGGAGAGGAGGAATCCCACTGCCATCTATGTGAAACTGACCCAAGGAACTAACTAAAATGAATAGGTGACTATGATATTCAAAAACATGTGTGCCTACGGTGGCTAGGATGCGGGCTGAAAACCAGCGTGGGATGGCCGAACACAGGATGGACTGGGTGCTGTGCCAATAGCTGAGGATACTTCTTTATCTATGCTCGAGGAATTTGCCATCTATTTGGCAGGGGTCAATGCTATTATAGAGGCCAGTAGCAGGCATCCTAGGAACACAGAATGGTGGCTGTATCAGCTGCAATTATGGTCAAAGGGGTTAATTACTTGAAAAGAGAAGGCAAATGCACTCGAGGCCTAGGTCAGTTGGCACATGGAGGGCTGAAGAGAAAGACAGCATAGCCCTGGCTGGGCAGAGTGCTGCAGAACAAAGCACAGGATGCCTACCCCTCCCCCCTGTGCCACAGTGCTGATTGGGCACCAATTACACTATATTTTGGTCCCCTGTTGAGGAGGGGTATGCCTGGCTTCTCACTGGTGACCCAGAGCTCGGACGGCAGCCTTTGCTCTTATGTAACTGCTATATATCTAAGCTAGTAAGTCATTTCTGATGATCGGAACTTGCAGCCTAAATGCTTGCTGCTTTGAGCTTACAAGCACAAATCAATATAAATCAAAGGATCCAAGGTCAAACACCTTCGATGGTCAGGCAGAAAGTAGTACTTGGGAGGGGCTGGGCAAATTGGAGAACATGTGCTGGATCTTTGCCCTGAGGGGAAAGGGACCCAGTGTCAGGGTAGCTTTTTGTTTTTCAAAGGTCACCAGAAATGATAAAATCTTGGTAAAACGCTCTGACTTCCCAAAGACCTTGGGTTGGATGCGGGCTGCAGTCCAATTCATGTGAGGCTTCACTCCACAAGTACCCACAAAGACATGACCAATACCAGGAGCAGCCCCGCATGCAATGTGCACGGTTACAATACAACTAAACGACTTACCAGGTAAGGAATGAAGAAACAGACGAGGCTTTGGTAGAAAGCGTCCACCATGGAGATCCAGAACGTCCACACAGTGTAGCACTGTGGGGAGAGAGCACAGCCACGCTTACCATCATCAAAGTGAGCCACAGTGCTCCGCGGGCACCTTTGTGTGTGTGGTGATGGAACACAACGTGGCACTCAGTGTCTCTTACGTGACTAAACCCCAGCAGGCAACGTACCATGGGTGAAGCCACCACTTAGGACTTCTACATCCCATTCCCGTATCTCACATTGGAGTGCCGGGTTTGTGTTCCAGCCATTCTGTTTCCAACCCACCTAACACGTTGAGAGAAATCAGTGGAAGATGGCCCAAAATACTTCTGTGTCTGCCACCTATGTGGGAGATCCAGATGGAGTTGTGGGCTTAGGTCTTCAGCCGGGCTCAGTCCTGGCTGTTATAGGCATCTGCAGAGTCAGCCAGTACATGGAAGACTGATCTGCCTTTCATATAAATACATAAATCTTTTTAAAAAAAGTTACTGAACTCTAAATACTGGTTTTCTCTTACATAAAATTGGGGTAAAATCAAAGCCACCTATATTCTTGGGGCGCAAGAAGACTAAATGTAACTGTGTTTTAGTACCATAGTAATTATGCTTCACATCTATTGCTACTACAAGCTTGGCAGGTGTAGAGATTCTAAGGTTTCTAAGTGACTCTGCAAGGGAGATCCCAAGCACAGCCAGGATGATGGACTTCCGACAAACAGCTGAGTGGCTTCAGAGACAAACCTTATTTTGTGGTTCACTGTTTGCCTTCCCGGGGAAAAGGGAAACATTTTGTTTTGTTTTCCACAAATTTTATTATATGTTTTGTTAGTCAGCCCAAGATGAAGAATTCCCAACCATCGATTCAGTGCAGCAGGGACTGGGAACTCAATGCAGGCCTCCCATGGAGGGGGCAGGAGGCAGGGCTGGGTTTTGAGCCCACCTATGCCCATATGGGATGCTCAATGACTGTTTCTGCCACATTGACTTTTGTTAATGGTAGGTGTTCCAGCAACAGGCTACATAGCAAGAGTGCCTACTGGAAGGGTAAAATGAGAAGAAGCCAACATCCACATGTGGCACCAGCACATCTCTCTGTCACACTGCTGCCTTCCTCACCTCTTCAGCCTTTGTACTGGGACTGGGCTTGGGTCTCTGTTGCCTGTCCACAGTCATGAGCTCTCAAACACCACACCTGCTTTGTCCTCCTTTCCCAGATGCAAAGATACTCCCCGGCATTTGGGAGTCCCTTTTCACAGAGCTCCCTTTCAAGGTGCTCAGCATCCCATTCTTTCTTTTTAAAGATTTATTTATTTATTTATTTGAAAGGTAGAGTTATACAGGGAGAGAGAGATCCTCCATCTGTTGGTTCACTCCTCTAATGGCCAAAATGGCTGGAGCTGTGCCCCTCTGAAGCCAGGAGCTCCTTCCCTGTCTCCCACATGCGTGCAGGGGCCGAAGGCCTTGGGTCATCCTCTACTGCTTTCCCAGGCCAGAGCAGAGAGCTGGATCAGAAGTGGAGCAGCCGGGACTCAAACCAGCGCTCATTTGCGATGCCGACACTGCAGGCAGCAGCTTTACCTGCTATGCCACAGTGCTGGCCCCTGGGCATCCCTCGTCTCCTCCATCCAGCCTCCTTGCTGGTGCCTGTGTCAGTCTGACCACCTGTAGTGCATGCTATCTGACTTCTTCAAACCATGTAGGGCTGGGGCCGGTGCTGTGGTGTAGGTGGTCAAGCTCTGCTTGTAGCACTGGTATCCCCATATAGGTGCCAGTTCAAGTCCTGGCTGCTCCTCTTCTGATCCAGCTCTCTGCTTAGGGCCTGGGAAAGCAGTAGAAGATGGCCCAAGGCCTTGGGCCCCTGCATCTGCACCTGCATAGGAGACCCAGAAGATCCTGGCTCTTGGCTTTAGATTGGCTCAACTCTGGCTGCTGAAGCCATTTGGGAAGTGAACCAGTGGATAGAAGACCTCTTTCATGCCTCTCCATCTGTCTGTCTGTAACTCTGCCTCTCAAATCTTGAAAAAAAAAAAAAAACACACATGGGGCTATGGTGTGGCCTCTCTGGGCCTTCTTGCAAGTTGCTGGATGACTTCTGAAGCATTCTTAAAAGGTCATTAGATTCAAATCAGTTGGAGCCCCCACATAATCTTGTTCCAGGTTTTGCCTTTCCTGATATGCAGTAGAAACCAGTATATAGTGGCTGATTACCCCTGATGAGCCTGCTGGTGGTTACTACCAGGGCCTTCTCATCCTGGGCCTGGGTACTCTGTCGATGCACCTCAAGACTGGGGCCTGCAGAGGGGGATGGGATCCTTATATATACACCCTTGCCCCCTTCCACCAGCGTAGTGACATATTAACATACGATATAACGAACACATGATTAAAAATACTCATGGGTCTGCTTCAACACCCTCAGCAACAAATGGGCCAGGAAACTGGAGAAGGAGTACTCAGTCACGGGAGAGGAAATGGCAGGACCCGGGGTGGGGGTCGGGGAGCAGCTGTGGCCGCCGCCCTCTGCCCTCGAAAGCCTCTTACCTCGGAGTTCTGGCCGCTCTTGTAGAGCTCGGGCAGTGCCAGCAGCGTCTCTGCAGAGACGTCTTTATCGAGGATTCCGAAGATGAGGGGCGGCAGGGAGGTAAAGAAGAGGTTGAAGAAGATCATCTGCCAGTAGTCGATCATGGTGGAGCCAGAGAACCCACAGAAGAACTGGTACCAGAAGAGCAGCGTGACGTAGCACTGCGGACAGAGCAGAGGCCTGCTGAGCGAGGCTCCCGCGGGCGGTCGAGTGCTCCCGCGAGTCCCCTCCACCCTGGGGACTGGGCTCTCCTCCGTCCTCACAGGCAGGGCTGTGGAGAAGGACCAAGAGGACTCTGATCCTTAGAGCAGTGGCTGCTGTTAGGACGTCTACTATCAGTCATGTTCTTCCCTAGCTGAAGGGGGCGGTTAAGTGAGCAGACAGAGTTCCCACTTCTGTCCTGTACTAGCTCTGTGACCTTGGGTACACAGCTCAACGTCTCTGAACTTCATTTTGTCAGCACTGGGGGGGGGGGGGGACAGCAGTGCTTGGAGCGTGGCTGGGGACACACGAAAGCAACAGAAAGGGCTGGCATAGAGGAGAGGCTGGGAGAGAAACTGAGCCATGAGAGGGGACCTGGGGGGGGGGGTGACCTCACTAGAAGGCTCGCCTGACAGTACTTGGTGCCGTTGAAATATTCTGTCATTTTTTTTATTTGAAACAGACAAATCCAGAGATGTTCTATCTGCTGTTTTACTCTACAAATGCCCACAGCAGCCAGGGCGAGGCCAGGCTGAAGCCAGGAGCTTGGAACCTGATCTGATTCTGCTGCGTGGACAGCAGAGACCCAAGTATTTGAACCATCACTTCTGCTGGCCAGGGTGCACGTTAGCAGGAAGCAGAGGCACTGGAACTGAAACCAGTCTCTTCAGTGTGGGATGTGGGCAGCCCCAGCAGTTAGCTTTTATTTATTTATTTTTTAATTATTGGAAAGGCAGTGTATGGGAGCAAAAGGCAGATACACACACAAACTCCCACACACACATCTTCATCTGCTGGTTCACTCTGCAGATCATTGAAACACCCAGGGCTGGGACAGGCCTGAACCAAGAGCCTAGAACTCTATCTGGGTCTCCCACATGGGTGGCAAAGGATCCAAGCACTGAGGTCTCTTCGACTGATTTGCCTGTTGCATTAGCAGGAAATTGGATCAGAAGCAGAGCTGCCAGGACAGGAACCAGCACTCTGGTATGGGATACCAGTGTTGAAAGTGGCAGCTTAACACTGCCCCTCCCCACCAAGGTTAACCACTTTGGCGACTGCCTGTCACAGGATACTTCGCAAATGGCTAACTCCGAAGGGTAAGTAGATCTTTTGCCTAAATATTACTTCAGTTTTCCTAAAGCTCTTTGCTACTTCAAATCTCCCCACCTGCAGGTGGGCTGGGTCACTGTTACCACTGGCCATGTTGTGGTTTGTTGATGTGACACAGGTCATGAAAGCACGTGGTCCTTGTGTCAGGACTAAGGCGGTAATGCACAGAGACCTGAGAGGTCTTGAAGAAATAATTCAGTAGATTTCATTTCCTAGCTGCTGGGTGGGTGTTATTGTGAAGAAGGGCTTTATTTTTTACTACATGTTATAGTTTATCAGTGAATAATACATTATTTGTGCAGTATGCTCTATAACTTGTCCAAATAAACTTGCGAGGTTATTACATTTATTACGTTAATACAGGTTGAGCATTCCTAAACCAGAAATCTGATTTGTTCTAAAATCCAAAGCTTTTTGAGCATCAATCAGTATAGTCTGCAGATATTTCCAAATCCACAAACATCTCAAATCTCAAATGTTTCTGGTCCCAAGAATTTCACATAAGGGGTATTTACAGGCATTTTGGACAAGGGTAATGAACCCATGCAGTGTACTACATATCGACAATATTAATGTAAGCGCCACTCTGCAGCTGAGCTACTTAGGTTCCGAGCTAGAAAGTGGTCCAAGCAAGATCTTATTTTTCTAAGTGCTTTCTCTTTAACCTTCTGCCTTCCTCCATCCCATCTTTACACAGTGAACCTCTCCCGCACGTATGGCATATAAAGCTGACAACCTCTATTATCTAACCTTTTGCAGAAAACACTTGCTGAGCCAGTGGACTGTCAGCCTCAGGAGGAGAGCGACCATGACTGGTTCCATTCCTGCCCTATACTCAATACGCAGCACTGTTCCTGCCACACAGCCTTCAGTATTGCTTCAGTAACTGAAGTCTTACTCTGGAGTTTGCTATCACAGAGTGCTTCCGCTAGGATCTTGGCATCTTGAAGGGAATGCACTGAACCCTGGAACAGCATCTCTGAGGCTGGATGCCTACCTCCTCCCAAGAAGTTCCAGCACAGCAACTAATTCATTGTTGATTTCAGAGCAGGCAGTGTTTTAATCCTCTCGGAAATTGGTTGCGGATGTAGAAGTCATAGTTCTCTACCCTCTAATTGCAACGAGCAGATCATGCAGCTGGAGTATCGCAACTGCGAGCACGCCACTGGGTGAGAAAGATCGTTAAAGCTCTGAAAGCGAGGCTAGCTGGAAACGTTTCCTTTTCTATTTCACAAATTTAATGCTGAGAAGAGGCTGTGTTCATTCAAAAAAATGACTCCTTTAGATGCCAAAAAAAAAAAAAAAAAAAAACCAACCCAACCCAAAACCAGGGGCTTTTTGTCTTCTAAGGAAACAGTCTTTGACACTCGGAGTGAGTTTCAAGTCAAATGGAGTGACTTGTTTGCATAGACTTGCTGAGACAATCTTACCATCCAGTTGAATGGATTTACACTGTTGTTTGTCATACTGTTTATTTACAGAGACATTGAATTTTTTGTGCGAGGGTGACTCTCAGATTGAACGGATAACTGGGAGAATGGAGCGAGAGACCAAAATAAGTCAATAAAGAAACAAAACTCTGCAATTTTGTAGGCATGCCTTGGCTAATGTGTTTCTCTTCTGCTTTATGCTAAGAGTAATAAGATTCTAGTTGGAGACTCCTGAAGATTATTCCGAGGCCCTTGAACTAGGTAGAAAAGCTTGGCCCTTCATTCCCTCCCTCAGGGCAGCAATGCTGCGACTTCCGACAGTTTGAAGAACTCACTTGGCACAAGCTTCCCTTCAGCCCTTATCAAGAAGACAGCAACCACCATATTCCTTAGACCCAGCATTATCTTTATACCACCGTTTGAGTAGTGATGTGTGCTTTCTGGATCTTGGACACTTTTACTATTTCCACAGGCAGGGAGGATGCTCTCTCACTGCTGTTACTGATGAGCAAAATGAGGCTCAGAGAAGAGTCGGGCAAGACGACAGCCTTGAGGATCTCCTCACCTGAGCATCTTTGCCAACAGGTTTGATAATGTGGTGCCCCCAGCAACTTTGAACAAGGAAAGCCGGTGGTGCCACAGTGCCATGCAGGGCTCGGTTTGAAGCCCTGTGTTCTGGGAGGCACCTTCACCTCCACTCGTCCAAGGCACGGGCTACAACTCTTGGGTGGGAGTGGCTGTCTGGAGAGGAACTTAAGACACTAAATACTCATATCTTCTTCCTTAGAAAATGACACTACTGATAACGTCTAAGGGAAATAGCAACAACACAAACAATAACGGCTCAGTGGGTGTTTGGTGCAGTGGTTAGATTTCCTTTAAGCTGCCCCCTTCCACTCTGGAATGCCTAGGTTCAATGCCGAGCCCCGGCACCTGACCAGCTGCTTGCTGATATAGACCCTGGGAGGCAGCCATGATGGCTCCAGTAATTGGGTTCCTGCCACCCAAATGGGATACTTGGACTAAGCTTATGGCTTCAGCCCCCATCTTCTTGACCACTGTGGGCATCTGGGGATTGAACCAGCAGATGGGAGCTTTTTCTTTAATAAACAAAAATTTGAAGCAAGATTCACTTTATAGAGGGAATATTATAAGACAGTCGCTTTCTCTACAAGCTCTCAATCAATCCTCAAAGCAAATATTAAACTTCAGTTTGTGGAAAAATGGAATGAAAATGTTTCCTTTGATGCAAATATTTTTGACTATGCTTTTTCCCACAATTTGCAGTTTGACCAACTTTTTGAAGATGCTTTATATGTGAAAACAGTACCATTACTACTTTCATTTCACAGATGGTGAAATAGAGGTTTAGGGACATTTCTGGACATGGAAGCCTTAGATTTCAACCAATGTATCTGACTCCAGAGTTCATGTTCTTAGCCATTCATGCTGCTGGCTATGTGCGAGGGGCTTTTCATACAATATTACCCCTTCTTTGAACAATTTGACAAAAATACCAAGTATTACCCCCGTGTGATGAAAGAAGAAACTGAAGCCCCCAAGAAGTGAAGAGTTTTGCCCAAGGTCACGGAATGAGCAAAGGATAACTTCAGAATCCTAAAACCCAGGTCAGCCTGACTGCGTCCTTGTGCTGAGGTGCTTCATCCACCCATGAAGGGAGGCCTGGCTCTGAGTCGGGGACTCCCCCGGCCCTGCAGGGCTACTCACCACGTTTTTATAGAAGTAGTACACCACCATTCTAGCCAGGCGGGAGTAGCACCAGTGGCCGTGCACAAGCAGCAGCTTCTTGAGGTACCTGAAGCGGGAGATGGCGAAGTCGCTGGACATGACGGCCTGGGAGGGGGAGGAGAGACGGCAACTTCTGTGCACAGGCGCCCGTGACCCAGAGTGCCCTGGAGTAGACTTCTTAGGCCAGGTGCATGGCTGGCAGCATCTGTAAGCCCCATTGTTGTTACCTGGTCATTCTTGGGTGATGCTTTGGATTCTGACACCTTAACCTAGTTGCTGGGAAATGCAAACCTCACTAGAATTCAAATCAGGCAGATGAGAAGGGAGCAGAGGTCCAGTCTGGCTCTTTATCTCCATCCATTTTTACCCAATAAATGCTTACTGTGGCTTGGTAGGTATCAAGCTCCATGCTAGGAATGGGATAGTTCACCACATAGAAGGGGGCTTCCATTAGCTATTTCTCAAACCTCCCAATATTTCACTGCCTCTTGTGGCAGGTCATTGGTTCGGTAGCTCTTGTACTCTGAACAAGATACGGTTATAATGCTCTTTTTAAGAGTAGAGGTTTAAGTCGGAGAACTCAAGGGGCTTCCATAGCTTTGGAAACTCATGACTGGAGCATAGGGAGATTACTGATGCCATAGACAGGAGTGTCAATTGGTAAAGTCAACAACAGGAGTCACTGTGCACTTACTCCTCATGTAGGATCTCTGTCCTTAATGTGCTGTGCATTGAGATTTAATGCTATAATGAGTACTCAAATAATATATTTCACTTTGTGTTTCTATGGGGGTGCAAACTGTTGAAATCTTTACTTAATGCATACTAAACTGATCCTCTGTAAAAAAAAAAAAAAAAAAAAGAAAAGAAAAGAAACTATCAACTCCCAACTTGACTCTCACTGGGATTAAACATGACAATAGGTCTGATCTGATTTCATCATCATTAAAAAAAATCATCTATTATTTTTCACTTTATGTTTCTGTGTGGGAGCAAACTGTTGAAAGCCTTACTTAATGTATACTAAGCTGATCTTCTGTATATTAAGATAATCGAAAATGAATCTTGATGTGAATGGAAGGGGAGAGGGAGTGGGAAAGGGGAGGGTTGTGGGTGGGAGGGACGGTATGGGGGGGAAGCCATAGTAATCCATTATTCGTACTTTGGAAACGTATATTCATTAAATAAAAGTTAAAAAAAAAAAAAGAGTAGAGGTTTAGAGGTATCCAGTTAAGAATCACAGTCAGGGTATTTCAACTCCCTGTTTTCCTATCGGGAAAACAATCAAGTAATAATCCCGCCAACATTAAATGATGAAATGTCCAACTCAATGCTGGTGTGGGGTAGATACTCAAAGGGTAACACAGAATTCTGTTTTTGGCTTCATGGGCAATGCTGTTCTACTCACATCAACACATTTAGACATTGCCAAGTGTTTATGCAGTTGCTGGGAATGCAACTGTTAGTAAATAAAAAACTATAAAGTGAGGTTTGTTTTAATGGGAGAATTGAACAGATCAAGTTAGTATGCTTCTTCCAAGCTGAATCTTCACTAAATTGTGCGTACCATGAAAGCATGCCAAGCAATTTGTGAGTCAATCTAGTCATTACAACTGAAAAGGCTGTTGAAAAATATTTTCATGTGTCTTTATTTCTATCACTGCTTACCAAGAGCATTGCACCTTGGGGTGTGGGTGTGGGTCATAGGGAGGAAGCACAGACTCCCAGGAAGCCTTGTACCTTCCTGAATGGTTGGGTACTATTTGACTTGAGAATATAGTTATTTCTGGCTTCCATAAAGAAGTGAGGCATCTTGTGATCTCCTTTGATCTTCAAAGGATGGGGCAATGGGGATGTGTTGATGGAGCTCACATACCAGCATTTCCAGAGACAATTCTGTGAGGTTCTCAGGGAAAAGTTCTTCCAGCTCTGTGTAGAATTTCTTAAATCTCCACTAAGGATTAAAGCAGAGTGAACAACAAACAAGAACAGTGCAAAGCAATGATACCTGCATGCCTTCCTGCCCGGATATTCCAATTCCAACATCAGCAGCTTGAATCATGCTTACATCATTTGCTCCATCACCTGAAAGAAGAGAGGTCATGAGATGTTTCTATTCCTGGTCCAGCTACTCAGTGACAATGAAATAGCACTCAAGTATTCCCATTTGCACACCGTTGAATCCTTTTAACAAATCACGAATAACTTTGGCAATCATTGTTACTTGGTCTGAGAGAGAGCTTCTCTCATGGCACACATAGCCCTACTTTTTAAAAATCACATACCCAATATTTATTATGGGTATAATGCTCGGCGTTTGGGATACAATGGTGAACAAGAGACACTTGGACAGTGCTTAAGCTTAAAAAAAGTCCTTTGTAAATGTTACAGTGGAGTTGCTAATGACCAAGTGGATAATTTGAGCAATTCAGGGATTTTTCAAGGATAATCCAGCTTGTGAAGAGACGTGGGAGAATTGGAACTCAAATCTTTCCAATTCTAAGCCAATATGCTTCCCTAACTCAGTCTGGCTCACCATACTGAGCATGTCATGACACCTAGAATATTGTGATAGCCAAATCGGTGTCAGTGGTGTCCAAGGACAGGTACGATGTTCCATTTTGTTTCTGATTATAGGAAAATGAGACCCCCCCCCCCCCCACTGAGTACATTTAGTCACACTGAGTTCCCATTCAATTGAACTAAGTTGTTTCAGGAAACCAGAGGTAAGGCCATGGAATTTTATATTCAGATACAGCTTTCTTCCATATCAAGACCATTTTTCTGTCTTGATGGAACTGTTTTGTATCTGTACTAATACAGAAACCAGCAGCCAGTTGCAGCTATTAAAATGTGGCTGGTGCAGTTCCATTTAATTTTGACTATGTCGAAGTAGCAATTTACAGCTCTGAACATCACTGTGGACAGTGAGGCCTTCTTTAGGAGCCTCAGCCTCCCCAGAGCTTATTTTGAAACTAGAGTTCAGCAAACTGAACTCTGTACATGGTCAGCCCTTGTGAGTCAAGAAGCAAAATCAAAAACTCTTCTTGCTGATAGGCTGGGGTGGTTTATAAAATTTATTTGTAAAAACAGACCATTCTTGCATCTGCACAAAAAGCAGTGGGCTGGATTCAGCCTGTGGGTCCTGCTTTGCAACCCCCATCACAGACCACATTGCTTTCATCGTCGTCCTGGCTCTAGTGGCTTCCCAGAATAAGCTGCATTACATTTATATTATTCATGTAAGAGAATATGAAATTAGAGGGGTGAGAGAGTAAATCTTCTCCCCTTATTTGGCAACACATGCATTGCTCTTTAAAATCTTGCCATTATAACTAGATTTTATTATGCTATTTTTTTCCTTGATGGCATAGCAATGCAAAATTTTCATCTCGCCCTTCACAGAACAAATCCAACCTTTAACCTCTTCTTTTAGTAAACCAAGAGAAGTAGAGGTGTGGAACCATGCTATTTCTTGCCCCGCTGGTTTTGTTTCAGTTGCCATGGGAGTTGAGCCAATCTTTGACCTCAGGGAATCAGTACTGGGCTACTGCTTCCTGTGTGTCTACATTTCTGAAGAGGATGGCTCCGGGTGTACAAGTGAGATGCACTTGAAGATCTGCTCCCAGCATTCTTCATCTCCCCTCTTTCCCTATTCTGTACTGCTTTTACCTGAAAGTCAGGAAGTCTCCCACAGTATCTAGTGGATCTCATTTTAAATGCCCAAAGAGATCTCCTTCCATGCCCATGAGGGAGGAAAAGAGACTGGCACCCTCTGTAGGAGTGCCCGTAAGTCAATGAGATAAAACAACCTCTCCTTGATTCACTGGGTTATGTTACAAGACTCCCAATGGATGCCTGAAACTACAAATAAAACTGACCCCTATACATACTATTCTTTTCTACATATAAGAAAGCCACAGTAAGAGATTAACAATACTAATAAAATAGAGCAATTATGGTAATATATTGTAACAAGGTTATCTAAAACTTAAGAATTGTTCATTTCTAGAATTTTCCATTATCTTCAGACCTTGATTCACCAGGGGTAACTTGAAACCACAGACAGCGGCAAGGAAGGGACTGCTAATAGACTATGTGCTTCATAAGGGATCAAATGGTGAACAAGAATGACTCTGTCTATACAAGGAACTCATAGTATAATGAATAGGCCATCATAAAAGTATGACAGAACTTGGGAGTTATAGGTACTGGGTGCTGTGAAAGCCCCCAGAAGAAAGCATAGGGAGGAGGGATTGGAAGGAGTGTTTCATAAGGGAATTAAGTATGAAAAGGCTTGGAAATGGCAGGGGACTAGATTCGTGGAGAATGCTAAGCAGTTTAATTGGGGTGGAAAGTGGAGAGAAAAGTAGCCAGGAGTAGAGATGTGGCTGGAAGAGTGACAGAGACCAACCATGAAGATTCTTTTAAATCAGTTCTGGGAAGGTGTTATGTGAGTACAGTTCTTATTTCTGTCTCAACATAATTACGGTTTATTTCTCTCTGAGGAATTCTATATCAATTAACTAGGCAGAATTTATGGAGGATATGCTCTGTGCTGGCCTTGGATTTGGGAAAGACCATACACAATTAAACATGAGACACTCCCAGTTTGTAAAATCTCCCTAGTAGCCATCAAATCCAGAAACTTGAGGTTGTGTACACAAGGACAGAACTGAAGATGAAATGTACTCACAATGGAGATGGTCTGAGTGTGCACTATTGGTGGTAGCATTTCCCAAGTTACCTGGATGTTCTAAACTCAATTCCCCTGTTGGTTTTGCCCTCCACTCAAGTTTTGATTTTGCTATAGCAATCTTACCAGGCCCACCATCTTTGATCTACTCTGACAGTAGTTAGTGTGTTCACTTCTGAGTTGCCACCCCATTTGAATTTTCTGAAACAGTGACCCTCAGCCTAAGCAACTTGACTCTGGTACTTGACCTCCCAACTCCCACCTCCAGGCCAGGCCTCTTGTCAAATCATCCCTGCCATGCAGCCAACCACTGCCCAGCGTGGTGAGTACCTATGGAGAGGGTCATGACGCTCAACTTGTCTCGCACCAGCTTGACTATCATACTCTTCTGGAGAGGGGTGGAGCGGCAGCACAGGACAGACCGGCAGTACTGGGTCAACTCCAGAAACTTCTTCTCCAGCTTGCCCTGGAAAATGGCATTCAGTGTCTTTCCATCAATGACCAATCCCACTTCTGGAACTGCAGCTCCTGGAATGACTGATGGTATCTTGGAAGGTAGGAGGAATCCAAAGAACTTGTGGTGTGGCTTCTGTGGTTCATGAAATTGCTTCACCTCTTCCAATGCACAGTTGAGGATGGATTCACAGGTTTCCTGGAAAGAATCATAATAATATGGAATGGGTAAGCAAACTGGTAAATACATTACAGTTTTCACTTTATCATGTAGTGGGATAGTTATAAAACTACCATTCTAGATTGCTTAGGAATTATTTATTCTTCAATACATTTCTCTGCAGCATTTGAAACAGCATCAAGGGCATATTAATTTGGAACTAAATTAATGGCCAAAATAGGTCAGCAAGATGGGAGCTGGTCCAAGGATGGTGTAATAAATAATACTAAGATGATGACAAATGACATATCATGTTGGTGTAGTGATTTCTATTTCTCATAGGTTACTTTGATTCTCTCTTCTCTCAGAACATTTGTGGGTGGTAGGTAGGGTGTGTATTAATGATCTGAGAGATGAGGAAACAAACAATAAGATCCTCAGTAATTCACCCAAGTCATCCAAGCTTAAATTAAAAATAAACTTTCACCATGGTTCTTCCCATTGGGCTATGCATGGAGGACACTTAGAACCACAGTTTTAATTATTGATTACCTTGGTTCAAATTTATCCTGGATGTGACAGTCTCTTCTTGATTGAAAAACTTTTTTTTTTTTTTTAGAGGTTTACCTTCTATCACAGTAGGGACGTTATTTCCTCTTATCAATTCTCTTTCATTGTTTTGGACTATCAAAGGCAAAGTCAGATTTTTTGTTCTAGTTATATTCTTACTACCTTTTTCACCATTGTGAACCTCATTTTAAAATAAATACAGAGAAAACTCTGGTGGACAACCCTGTTTGCCCATTTCAACAGCATTGTTTTATTCAGATGGTCTTCATTTCACAGTGTTCCTTTATCCATCACAAGGATGTTGATTTTTCATTCATTAAAATGCAGAAAATTTCTTCTAAACCTAAGTAACAATCAAAGTAAGTCAATTTAAATGAACTCATTAAGTCAAAGGCAATGCAGGTCATATGCAAATCTTGGCAAGGTTTGAAGTGACAGGTTTGGGGAGCATTTGTCTAGATATTTCTGTTTGGGAATGTCTGAAATAAATTATCCTGGAATGACTTAAGCCACAGTTTATCATTTCTGAGTCTTCCTTTAGGGGCTGCTAAATGGAATGTTGGAAGTCTAATAGTCCAAAGGGGCTCCAGGAAGTGGTTCTAGGAGTGAGAGGCAATACCAGAGGCATTTAACTGGGAAGGAGTTCAAGGTCGTCCTTGCTGGAAGTTGAAGTTGGCACCAATTATAGCCATTCCTTGAACACATGATTGCAACAAGTCAATGGAAATGTAAGCTTTAAAATCAGATCTGAATTCTCTTCTTTCCAACTGCTAGGGGTAATGATCACAATAGTTACCACTAAGGAAATATTTTATATACATCAGCTCCAGTAGTGAGCAGCCTCCCAGATGGTACATAATGCTTTCTGCCTCCTGGTATTCATGCCCTTCTGTAATTTCTTTCCATGGAGTGTGGGCTAGACCAAGGGACTTCGTTCCAGTCAAGAGAATTCCACAAAAGGGATGGGATGGCACTTCCCACACTAGGTTATAACAAGACCATGGCTTCCGATCTGCTTCTCTTTCTATCTCTTGACGGCTCACCCTGGGGGGACCCAGCTGTCATGCTGTGTAGCTGCCATGGAGAGAGGCCCACAGTGTGAGGAACAGAGGTTTGCCAGCAATCGTGTGGGTGGACTTGGAAGCCGGACTCCTTCCCACTCCCAAAGCACCTACACGATGGAGCTTTCAGATGAGGCCGGGCTCTGATTGCTTGACTGCTGCTTCAAGAGGGACTTTGAACTAGAGGCACCCAGCTCAGATGCCCTTGGACCCTAATCTTCTAAAACACGGCACAACAAACATCTGTTTCAGCCGCTGAGCTTTGAAGTAATCTGTTATGCAGCTATAAATAATACAGGTGCTGTGCCGAGTAACTGGGTGTCTTCAATGGTATTGCTTAACCCTCCCAGGGCTTGTGAAGTAAATATTTTTAATCCCTATTTTACAAATGAGGAACATGAAGTTCAAACAGAATGGCATTTGGACTGTGTTAAGCTTTTGACATATTCTTGTTAATTATGACAATAACAATAGTAGCTGTACTTAGTTCCTATCTAATATTTGAGTCCTTTTTAAACCTCCTTCTCAGATCAACACTTCAGTGCTGGGTTAGCTCTTAGGGATGAAAATGTCAGGCTAGGTCCCATAAGCTGACTATTGCTGTAAGATACACTACAAAGAAACAATAGCCCGAAATCGATTTATAATGAATTGGAAAAATCAAAACCCCAGGAGGAAATGCACACTGAGTATGTCCTTATTAAACTGGGTTTAAATAAACCTAAGATTTATAATGCATATCATGCATTTATGAATTTATCACCTATTTCCAGACAAGGAGACAAGAAAGCCTCATCCATGGGGTTAGTAGGGCTAGGAGTGTAGACAGGGATGACGGGTCAGGCCTCATTTTGGAGGAACTGAAAAGCACTGGCAGTGACTGCATTAAGGACAGACTGTGGCCAACGGTTCCTTAGAAACTTTGGCTATTGATCGGCAAACATCTTCAGCTTCCCACCAGAATGCACTGCATGTAAGAGAACCTCTGGAAGCCTGCGCCATCCCACCCCCGCCAGGCTGGCTGCCTCCCAGGCGTGCACATGTCTGGCGTCCAGAACTACCTGCCGGGAAAGGGTCATTGCAAACTACACTTCCACGGGAAGCTGGACAGGCAGGCACCATCACGATCAGGAAACCCGAGATTCATGCAAGCTGCAAATTACTGTCTTTCTTAAGCATACTATTAAACCCCAAATTTTCCTTTAGATTATTTCCATCTTGAAAAATCATTGGTGGTTAATGTAATTATAGCATCACCTGTGCACCTGACAGGAAAGTAAATGAGTTTTTCAATTTCTCTAAAGGGCCTCAGGCATTTCTCATAGTTAATATTACATTTTCTTTTTCAATATTTGTATATGGTTGCTCCACAGAATGAAACCCAAGTAGAACCCTCCGCGGACTTGCATTCTGGGTCTAGAGCAGCCTCAGGGCAACTGAAGGAGCAAAGTGAGATCCTCATGTCCTCCCCTGTCTCTTTCATGTTCCCTGTCTTCCTCCCTCTTCTCCAGGGGATTCCTTGGCTCTGAAGTTCCTGCCACTCGTCTCCCCGCCATCCAGTGCTTTCCTCACTAACGTCCCCCATTGAATCTAATCCTTGCTCTCTCTGATTGTAGTGTACATCTCCAAGCCCATCTCCCACGTTCATCAGCTACGATGATAGAACTTTACCTTCATTTAAAACAATAGTTAGAAAAGGCAAGAGAGAAAGAAAATTGGACTCATTCTCTGAATCATTTATTCAGTTCCCCACATGACTACAGCAGCTGGGACTGGGGCAGGACAAAGCCATGAACCTGAAACTCAACCGGGTCTCTTATTTGGGTGGCAGGGACCCAACTACTTAAGCCATCACCTGCTGCCTCCCAGGGTGTGTGCTGGTGGGCAGCTGGGACTAAACTCAGGCGTCGCACTTACAGTCTTACCTGCAATGCTAAACACTTGGCCCTGGACCTTTGCTTTCTGAAATTCGCCTTGTGAAAACAGATTTTTTTTCCCTGCTAAATACAAAACTGTATGATAGCTTTCAACATACTGCTTCTGACTTCACACAGCCCTTTCTGCAAACCTCACTCCATGCCACCCACAACCTATACTGGTTGAAAACTGCAGCTTCTGGGCCGGCGCCATGGCTCACTTGGTTAATCCTCCGCCTGTGGCGCCGGCATCCCACGTGGGTGCTGGGTTCTAGTCCCGGTTGCTCCTCTTCCAGTCCAGCTCTCTGCTGTGGCCCGGGAAGGCAGTGGAGGATGGCCCAAGTGCTTGGGCCCTGCACCCGCATGGGAGACCAAGAGGAAGCACCTGGATCCTGGCTTCAGGTTGGTGCAGTGAGCCAGCCTTGGCGGCCACTTGGGGGATGAACCAATGGAAAGAAGACCTTCCTCTCTGTCTTTCTCACTGTCTATAACTCTGTCAAATAAATAAAAACAAACAAACAAGAAACCTGCAGCTTTAGGAGTGGACTACCTTCTCCCATTCCTAAAAGCCTACTGCTCCCATGGAGCATTCCCTGCAAGTCTCTGCTCTGCGGGAGAACAATTTGACAGATAAATTGAGTTTAAAATTTCAGTGCCAATGTAATAAGGACTTTTTCAAATGAAAAAATCTGAAATCAGAAGAAACTGAAAAATGAGGCTCTGTGAGATAGCAGTGTAGCTGAATGTAAATAGCCAGAATACCTCAAAAATGCTCGAGGAAAAATGGAATTAGAACATAAATTTATTTTGGTACAACACATTTTCCAAATCCATGCATAACTTTTTGAAGATGCAGATTTCAAATTTTTTTTTTGGGGCCGGCGCCGCGGTTCAATAGGCTAATCCTCCGCCTAGCGGCGCCGGCACACCGGGTTCTAGTCCCGGTCGGGGCGCCGGATTCTGTCCCGGTTGCCCCTCTTCCAGGCCAGCTCTCTGCTGTGGCCAGGGAGTGCAGTGGAGGATGGCCCAGGTGCTTGGGCCCTGCACCCCATGGGAGACCAGGAAAAAGCACCTGGCTCCTGGCATCGGATCAGCGCGGTGCGCCGGCCGCAGCGCGCCAGCCGCGGCGGCCATTGGAGGGTGAACCAACGGCAAAGGAAGACCTTTCTCTCTGTCTCTCTCTCTCACTGTCCACTCTGCCTGTCAAAAAAAAAAAAAAAAATTTTTTTTTTGCACCAAAATACACTTAATTCCATCGTCCATGACCTTTTTCAAGTCCCCTTGTAGTGCTAGCCTGGCAGGAAAACGGGGTTTCTAAACTTAGTTTTATCAGAACCTGGACATGTAATTGAGTCCCTGTGGTCCTCAGTTTCCACATCTGTAAAATGGGAAGACTGGGCCAAGGGAGAGGCAAAACTTTCTAATAGGAAGAGAGACTTGGGCCCATGGTACAGCCTAGTAGGCTCAGCCTCTGCCTGCGGCACCACCATCTCATATGGATGCCAGTTCGAGTCCCGGCTGCACCACTTCCAATCCAGCTTCCTGCTGATGGCCTGGGAAAGCAGTAGAAGATGGCCCAAGTGCTTGGGCTCTTGTACATGCATACGAGGGCTGGAAAAAGCTCCTGGCATCAAACTGGCCCAGATCCAGCTGTTGCAGCCCTTTGGGGGAATGAATCACAGAATGGAAGGCCTCTCTGTTTCCTTGTAACTCTGCCTCTCAAATAAATCTGAATAAAAATAACAAAACAGACTGTTCTACCCTGAGTAGGGACAAGGTGGAGAAGACTCCCGGGGTCCTCCAGTGATACTGGGGAGGGGGATGGCAGGGGTGGTCCTCTTCTGTACCAAATCCTAGCCATCTGCCTGTCTCCTGGGGGCCAAGAGGCTGCTCTGCCCCTGATGGCTGGTGCACAGGCCTCACCTGATTCTCTGTGTGAATGGAGTACACAGTGTCGGTCTGATCCAGCAGCCTGCAGGCGTAGGCGATGTTGACCGCCGTCTCCTGCTTATCTCCCGTCAAGACCCAGAGCTGGATCCCAGCCTCCCGCAGAGCAGCGATGGTATCTGGGACGCCTTCCTGCAGCCGGTCTTCAATTCCAGTGGCTCCTGGAGTGATCAAAACCAGCAGTCAACACTGCAGTAAGAGACTAGCAGCTTCATTTCCTCAGAGACCAAGGAAGCCAGGCAGGGCTGCTTAACTAGCTCCCCTGTGCCAGGCTACGCTAGTCACCCCAGATACCACTGGTCTCCACCCACTTGGAGCCCAGAGGTCTCAGGTTAGGCTTTCTAAGTGAGGTATATGACAAGAGGTGGTGAGGGGGTCACATCACTATAACGCAAAGACCAAAGCTTGCCCTGAAAGAGCAGGGGAGGCCTTGTCGAGGAGCCAGTTAAGCACAGATCAAGAAGATAAAGTCAGGAAGTGAGGGAAGAGGAGAACCCCAGGTAGAAGGATCAACACGCATGGATGCCCGGAGCTCAGGCCGAAAGCCAACTCAGAAAGGGAGGTAGGGTGGGGGCCGCAGCAGGTGGAGCCTTCTCAGGGCCTCAAGGGGGCGCAGTTCCTTTAGGAGCAAAGAAAGTTATTAAAGGGCACATTGCAGCGTGTCAGGATTAGTTTTGGGTCCTAAGACCATTCTAGAGAACGGACTGGGGGCAGCAGGATGAGGTTCAGGGCTGAGAGCTATGATGGCAGCAGAGCAAGGGTGCAGAGGAGAGCTGGAGGTGGCCAGAGCCCGCCCAGCAGTAACAGGAGTGCCTAAGTGGACAGACTGAAATCTCTGCCCCACCAGGGATTTCAGCACAACTAACAGAGACTCACATCTTGGGGTAATATTCTTGGAATGGAGCATGCAGGTTTATAATTTTAAAATGATCTACAGCTTTGCATCAACCCTGAAGAATATATACTCAGATACTGAGTAGTTGCAAAGTGATTAAGCAAAATAAATCTGCATTTAAATTAGGATTCATCTCAGACCACAGACAGACTAATGGCTCTCCATCTCACTCTGGGCAGGAGTGAGCCATTCTGTGTCTTTTAATAATCCAGAGTGATAATAGGTTGGCACAGCAGTTACATTGACTGCATATTGAAGAGATCATTTTATATTTTGAGATTTAGCATGAAGGCAATGCAGTTTTTTAGTGGTATGATGAAATCTCTTCCCAGACCTCTCCTGTCCTTGCCCAGCCACTTTGAGGGGAGAAAAAAGAGCCCCTCTCTTCCCAAATGTGCCTCTTTTCCATTGCAGTTCCAAAGATGCTGGTAAACAACAGCATAGACAGTGATGGCTCGAGCCACACTCTCCCAGGGTGAGCGTGGCAGCTGAGGTCCTGAAGCTGATTTATATGACAGTGAGACAAGGGAGAGAGAGAGGAGGAAAACACATTTATTTGTGTGAATAAAGAGAAAATGAAACAGGAAGGTTGTGAATGCCTTTCCCAGCCACAGGAAGCCGACTGGTTCTGACAAGTGTTCTCTTGTAGCCATGCAGCTGATGAACACTTTCTCACCTGTGGGGGGTGGGGGACCAGGCACACTAAGGGGATGTCTGCTAGGGGCCTTATGTGTATGCGTATATGGTAGCTAAAATGATTCAGTAGGTCCAGCTTTAAGCGGATCTTGTGAGGCACCAAGCAAAGACCTCTATAGCCAAGGCACAGGGAGCAAAGGCTGAAGGAGGTGGGAACAAAGTCGCATTCCCCCGATGCCAGCCATCCTGGCAAATCCCATTGCTACCCTGTATGTGGAAAGGCATTGCCCCTGAAAACAGCCTGGCTGGGTGGCTTAAGGGGTTTGATGCATGTCAGGGATGGATGCAAGCTCCTGACAGGGCTGGAACTTGGCTTCATCCCCAGGTTAGTATTACCTCCCCCAGATGAAGGTGGGGGTTGTGCCACATGGCCAGTCCATGCTGTCGGGGCAATGCCTCACCTAGATCTGTCTCCCAAAATGTGAGCTCTGATAAATCTCCCTCCTCCTACCCCTCAGCAATGCTTTTTTTCCTGCAATAGAAATACACCCTGCCCCTTACCAAGTCTTTCTGCCTCTTATCTTCCACCCAACCCGCCTGTCTACCTTCTCTCCGGCAGCAGCCAGATTCACTATTGGAAAGCAGAAATTGGTCTCTGCCTCTACCCTTTTCCCTCCGAGTCTAGCCTGTGATTGACATGACCCTTCACAATCTGGTTCTTTCTGATCTTTGTCATCTTCCATCCTGTCTCCCCACACTCTGATCCAGCCACAGCAGAACTCTGTGACTGCAGCCAGTCCAGATTCTTGGCTCTGGGCCCTTCTTTTGGCCTGGAATACCCTGCCGCATGGTAGGACTGGCTCCTCCTGTCTTTTCATTACCAGACTCTAGGCCCTCCTGCCTCCAGGGATAGATGGGTACTGCCTTTGTGCTTCCATCCCACCGGGCACAGCTTCCAGCCCAGCCTTCATCACACTCTGTCGAAAATACTTGCTTCATCCTCCACATCCTCACAAGAGCTGGAGTTCTAGGAAAGTAGAGTTCGTGGCCCTTGTTCCTAGCATGCTATTGGCACAGAGCAGGTGCTCCACAAACATTTGGATGACCAGAGAAGTGTGCTATTGGAGAAGGAGCCAAATTCACAGGCTTCTTTGAGCAAGGAGTACAGGAATGCTCTTGGGGCATCCTTAGGAAGCTCGGGTTGAGTATAGGCGCAGCCATTTCTGCCAAGTACCTGGAAGGACACCCAGCGAAGGCTGCTAATTGAGACATACTTGTTAGCACTGTCAGAATCGGGGCCAAGGATTCCCTTGCAACTTGCAGCACTGCCTTTTTGGTGGAATGTCTTATTTTTAGTACCGAGTAAGGTGAGTTGATTCTCCAGATGCTGTGCTGTCTCCATCAGAAGCTCCTCTCGGTTGTCAAGGGATGCCTCAGCCTCATGCCGGAAACTGGCCCATCTCTGGAAGTCCTCTTCGCTTATGACCTACAGGACAGGAAGAGGCTCGTTAATAACCTGGGATGGAGCAGAAGGTAGAAGCCCTCCTCTTCCTTCATCTCCGAGTGTTTGAACTTCACTACATCATTGGATGGGGCTTTTAAAAATAGATTTTTATTTATGTGAAAGAGAGAAATCTTCTATCCATTGGTTTTCTCCCTAAATTGCTATACCGACTGGGGCTGGATCAAGACCAGCACCAGGCCAGGAGCCTCAGCTGGGTCTCATACAGGGGTGGCAGGGGACCACTCCTTTCCCAGGAACATAAGCAGAGAGCTCGATCAGAAGTGGAGCAGCCTGGAGTTGAGCCAGTGCTCGTATAGCATGCTGGTATCACAGGTGGTGACTTAACCCACTGCACTGCAACACTGTTTTTTTTTTTTTAATGCATGAATCATTGAAGGATTTATCTTTATGTTTCAAAATCATCCGATGTCTGTTGAGTCACCACTCGACTCAGGTTACTGGAGATGGTAAGGCAGACAACATTCCTGGATGCTTGGAAGGTAAAACATGATTCAAGTAAATAATTTCTAGGAGTGCTTCGAGCACAATGAAAAGGTGATGTCATGGAGTGTCACAGAGTAGTAAGGAGGTAATGGGGGAGGGGGCTGCTGGGTTTTGATGTGCAAGTCAGTGAGAGGATGACATGCAAGCTAAGCTCTGCAGATGAGCAAGGGGCAGGCATGGGGAAGGGCAGGTGCAGAGTCTGTGCCACAGCAATGCAGCTGGTCTTCGTGCATACATCACTTGGTAGAAGGATGGCAAGGGTTGGAAATGAGGCCAGCAAAGGCAGCAGCAGGCAGATCTTGTGTTGTCTGTAGAATACTCCCCCAGGCCGGCTGTCAGAAACATGGAGGTGCCCACGAGCCAGCAGAAACCAAGGAAGGCCATCTCGTCCTCCCTGGGCTCTCCTAGCACTTTCAGATCCTTCTGTTGAATGACTCTCTTGTCCAAGCATCACCTAGTTCTAGAGTCCATCTGAGTAGCCCTGTAGGGAATCCAGGAGGGGACACAGAGAGGCTTTTTGCCTCTGAGAAGTGCCCAGGCCATTAGGGGAGGCCAGATATCCACAAGTAACTTCAATGGAAAATTGAAGGTGGTGAGGGTATAATTGCCGGGCAATTGCTGGGCACAGTAAGCACTGGGCCCAAGCACTTTGTATGCTTATCTCAGTTAATTTCCATGACAACTGTGTGAGGTATGGAGTATTATCACCTTTTTTTGGGGGGGGGAGGGAGAGGAAAGAAATCAGCATTATTTTTAATTGAGAGGCAGAGATGGGGCTTGCTCCTTTCCTCTGATTCACTCCTCAAAACCCTCCAACAGCCAGGAGTAGGCTGGGCCAGGCTGAAGCTGGGAGCCAGGAATTCAGTACAGGTCCCCTCTGTTGCTAGAGCCATCACCTCCCGTCGGTAGGAAGCTGGAATTGAGCATAGAGCTGGGACTCAAACCCGGGCGTTGTGATATGGGATGCGAGCATCCCCACTAGCACCTTAACTGCTAGGCCCACGTCTGCCTCACATTCGTGCCACCTCACAAATAACACTGAGAAAGAAGAAACTTGCTCGAGGTTAGTGGTGAGACGGGGACTGTCCCGAGGGGGTCTGGCTGTAGAGTGGTTGTTATGGATCTGTAAACGTCACTGAGCACCATGAAAGAGATCAAGAGCCCTGGGCACTGATGGTAGCGAAGCCACTTCTAGTCATCTAGAAATACGTGCCTACCGTAGCACCTCTCTGGGGCTTCAGGTGCCTCATTAGATGCCCTTCTTGCTAGACTCTCCCATGCAGGCTGCAGCGGCAAAGCTGTGCAGAGCATGAGGTAGGTAATCTACATGGCTACAGTGGCACTGGGGGTCATGGAACGAGGGGGGAGGGACAGTGAACCACTGCAGAGCAGAGCAGAGCAGAGCGTATCCCTCTTCCAGGGAGTCAGCTGACCTACGTAGCTGATGGCTGCCTGGAGAAGGCAGGCTCAGTTCCTCCCCGTTTTCATGAGAAACCAGGAATCTAAGTTTCATATACACAGAAGCCCCCTCCCCCAATTCCCAAATTGAAGCCTGAGCAAATAGCACGAAATTTAAAAGGCTAGGTTGAAGGCAAACGTAAAACATGACTTTCTGAGTTATGGCTTACCTATTACATGCACAACGAAAAGCAGGAAATGACAAAGCCACACTGATAGGGGACCTTGCTGTTCAGATTTCTACTCCAGCAAAACTGTAGTCAGTCACCACAGCTGATCTTGAAAATATTCAAACAGCCAGCACTCAAGGACTCGGAAAACCTGGACGCAGGGCTAAGGCTACTGAGCTACTTCATGGTGCCCTGAGCGCTCCTGGAGGCACGCGTCCTTACCTTTTTGGCGATGCACAGTGTGCGGAGGCCGTCTCTCGCATACATGTCCAGGTGCCTTTGGGTCCGCGCTCGGATTTTCTTCAGCTTCTTCTCCACCTCGGTGTCAGTCACTGCCAAACAGTCGTTGTCCCCCATGAGGCCATGTACGGACGCTTAGGGGTCCCCATCCCCCGCTGACTCCATGTGCTTCACACTAGGGCTCCCTTTCTAGCTCTCCTGGCTGGCAGGCTGTCCGGGAAGGTGAGGACTCCAGGAGCTTTAAAATCTGCCCTTGACATCTCCTCAGAATCCTAGCTGAGAAAAACACTACGGAAGGAACAGGGGTGGTCTCTGGTGTTGCTCCCAGACACCCACTTGCATGAGAATCACGTGGGAACTTAGAGAAGTTCCGGTCCAATTGGAGCCCTGTTGAATCAGGCGCTCCTTGCTGTTTCCTAAGGTGTTTTCTCTGAAGTGAGTTCAGCCCAACTTTGAAAACTGCTCTCTGGGTTGTAGCCTCTCCATCATCCTCTCTGTCAACTTGTATCAAGTTAAGCCCCAAGACAGCTACAAAGCTAGATCTCATTAGCTAAGTTCTTCACGGTATTGTTTGCTGAGTTAGGCTTACTTTCCATACGAGAGATGGTCTCAGAAAAAAATGTTTGCATTTTCTATAAATCTAGTGTGAAAGGTATTTCCATGTATTTCTTATAATCCCCTTTGTGGAGCTCTCCATAATAAATTTCTCCCAGAAGTAATTTGTCATCTTCTCTTGAAATTTTAGTACTTTTATCTACCAGATAATAGGAATTTTTCAGTCCGGGTTGGCTGGTGTGGGGCAGGATTGATGCCATCAGCACTACCTTTATCTAAGCTGTCAGACATCACTTATCAATGGCAGCATTTTATACAAGGGTACTTCAAAGAGTGCATGGAAAAAGCAAAGAGAAGTTCTTCGTGGTGCAGTGTTTACTAAATCCATGTGCAGTTTTCTGAGGCATGTTCCATGACATTGCTCAGAAAGCTGACCTTGAGCCAGGCTCCAGAATCCTCCTTTCCCAGGGTTAGATTAAGATTTTTTGAGGGTGGGCATTTGGCATGGTGACTAAGACACCCCTTGACATCTGCCTCAGTTCAATTCCTAGCTCCCACTCCTGATTCCAGTGTCCTACTAATGCACACCCTAGGTGACAGCAGGGGATGGCTCAAGTAATTGGGTCCCTGATACACACATGGGAGATGAGGACTGAGTTTATGGCTCCCGGCTTTGGCTTGGTGTAGGTCTCGTTGTTGCAGGTATTTGGGGAGTGAATCAGCAGCACGTGGGAGATATCCATCTCTGTCTTAGGTTCACATTCACAAACAAAAGATTTTTAGAGATCCTAAGTACTGCAAAGAATTGTGCCTCTCCCCTAGCCCTGCATGTCATGCAGAATTTTTATTATGTACACTTAAGATTTATTTATTTGAAAGGCAAGCTTACATAGAGAGACAGAGATGCCTCCCATCTGCTGGTTCACTTCTGAATTGGCCACAACAGTTAAGGCTGGGCAACAAAAGCCAAGAGGCTGGAGCTCCATCCAGGTCTCCCATGTGAGCAGAAGAGGCCCAAGTACTGGGCCATCGTCTGCTGCTTTCCCAGGCTCCTTTGCAGGGAGCTGGATCAAAAGTAGAGCAGCTAGGGTTTGAACCAGCAGAGCTCCTGTGGGATACTGGCTTCACAGGTGGTGACTTAACCCACTGCAGCACAAAGCCAGCTCTCAGAGCATAATTCTTAGCAGTAGGATTAGTATAAGCAGTTCTAGCCAGAGCTCTGATTTTATCCATGATACTACTTTAAAGTTGTTTTTATATAAAAATCCTTTCCAAGGTTGTTTTCTCTTTGTTTGGTTACTTTGAATTTCCTGGTGCCTCAGGCACTGTCTTTGTGCACTGCCTTCTTGGGCACTATTTATTTACAACATTTTATTTTCAGACACCAGTTTCTAAGATCCAATCCTTTTGTCTTCCACTTGTAAGCCTTTGGGTTTATATTTTCGCTTGGGCTGCCAGGAACCCCAGAGTCAAATTCAATGTTCCAACCCCATAAATGTATTAAACATGAAGTTATTTTTGCTTTTCCTTTCAAAGTTGTGCTCCTCAATTTTTACATGTACATTGCACAGGCATATGTGCCTTTTATTGGAAGCATCTCTGCCACAGTTTGCAGTCAGGTAGGGAACAAATAAAGAAACATCTCCAGGGTAGCTTGGTTGGCTGCTTCCTGGGGATGCAGTGCCATGGCTCCCTACACTCAGAGGCATGAAGCCACTAGTCTGCCAGAGTCTGGGGACGAAGGGAACTAATTAACTCCCTTCCCATTCTAAACACTCATCAGTCCCCATGAACCTCTTGGCCCTGATCCACAGCTGATAATGCACGAGGCACAGGGCTGCCTGGGCAATTCAAAAGCTTGGCTAGAATCTACTATCCTGGGAGAATCATAGTCCCATAACTGTCTTCTCCTTGTTAGCAGTCAGGAAGCGGCTGCACACTAATTCATGCTGCTCCAAAATTGGACAGTGATATGTAGGGACTTGGGGACATTTTTCTGGCTCATTGCAAGTTTATGAAAATCTATCTGGGGGAGGCTTGGGGAAAGGATGATGAAGAGGGACACAGCAGGAAAGAGCTGTGAGCTGGGATTTAGGGTACCTGGGCCAGGGAACTGACAATGGATTGCTACCTCCCCTCTCCTAAATCGCTTCTCTTGCTAGCTTGAGTTGGCTTCTCTCCAATCTGAGGAGTTAGGACCACAATGTGCTCCAAGGGATATTAGTGGGTGTTCTGGTACAAAAAATTGCTTGTGGATATTCAATTTTAAAATGAGTTTTGCAAACTAGGGTCAAGAAAGTTCAAGAGGTTTCTCTACTCCAAGACCGTTCACCATCTGAAATACGTTGATGGGCACTGCGATTCTCCAGGTCAAGCAGGTCTACGATGCAGCCCAGTTTGAGGAGAGCATGTGGGGGGCCTCTGCTTCTGGTGGGGACTGCTGTATGAGAGCTCCTCCCTGCCACCTCCCTCCCCCCCACTCCTGGAGCCTCGGTGTGACAGGACTCACCGCAGGCTGGGTCTTCCAGCAGGTCCATGATGACAGAGTCGGCGCCCTTGGTGTAGATGATGATCTCACCAGTCAACGGGTGTCTCACGACCACAGACATTCTCTTCCTGACAGAGTCGAAGCCCAGGGTGCAGAGGAGGTCAAAAGTGAGACAGGTGCCCTGGGGCAGGCGCACGGTCACCTGCTCAGGTGTCCGAGACACCAGTGTGAAGCTGTAGGCATGGGCAGCGTGCACCAGGGCTGCCTCGTCAGGGCTCTCGGCCTCATAACAAAGTTCAGGCTGGGCCAGGCCTCCAGCTGGAGCCTCTGGCACCTCCTCCATTGAGGCGCCTGACCCAGACCCCAGGATGTCACCCTGGTCCCATGCGCTGCTCCTATAGCCACCATCGGTAGAGTAGCCTCCACTGCACACAGATGCATCGTCTCTCTCATCTGAGTCTGTGGTGGGTGCGGTGGCCCCCAAACTCTCACCCAGGTCTGTGTCGGAGGGTGCGGTAGATGAGAATGACTGGCTGAGGCTTAGCAGCTTCAGTCTCTGGAACAGCTGCTGAATCTTCTCCAAGGACATGCCCAGAGCCTTGGATGAGGGTGCCACGGTGACCTAGTGATCAAAGGAACAAACCAGAATGTGACTTTCAGTGTTGGATGTAATGTCAAACTGTCTAAGGCAGAATATGAAGGTAACTTTGCAGTAAGCACAGTATTTCGGTCTTCTGTGATCATGGACAAGGTCTCTCCTCACAGACCTCAATTTACCCACTCATACAATGAGGGAGTAAGGTCAGAGTCAAGTTTTCCTCTGGCTCTGACACTCTGTGTTCTTTATCCTCTATCTTTTGCTTATCCCTCTCTGACCATGGCTAAAGGAAAAAACAAAATCAAAATCAGACCCCACAGTAAGAGTTCACAATCCCCAAACCCTACCACAGCTTTATCTGCTTTAGCTTTGCATGCAGTATGTCATTTCATTCACCCAACAAGCTTATGGGATGCTATCACCATTCTGACTTCTGAGCAAAGAAGCTGAGGCCCCACAGTTACGTGAATGAGCTGTGCGGGCTCAGTGTGCAGACAGGAGAACTGGGACTCAGATCTGGCTCTGCCTGACGCTAGGGATCGGGCTCATCATCTATTTACCGATTACAGCGCCCTCACGTGCTTGAGAATCCTGAGTTCAATGCTGGCCTTCTTCCCTATGCCCAGGTAATTCTTCAGATAATGCTTCCTGCCTCTATCTTCTCCCTGAAGCCTTCCGATGACCTGGTGACTTTTTAGTGGCTGAAGTGACTTTCCAGGGTGGTTTGGATTTGGGCACAGTAAGGGGAGGTTCTCTTTGAGTACCTGGTGAATTCTTTTTCCTTGGTTTTGTAGCTACAAGTTGTACTACCTAATTATTCTCATCGATGACTCACAAGGGAGCTTGGCTCAGAGTCTGGATAATTGAAGATAAATCTCCCTTGAGTAGATTTCAGAGTTTAACTTCACATAAGGACCATCAAGCTGCATTGCTTTCATGGGGAGAACATCATACACTGTGTTAATTATTTTTTAACCCTTACAGAAAAGAACCAATCTGTATGGCATTGCTTGGAGGCAGTATGGAGTCACACAGATGGTTCTGTTGTTATGAACCATGTCCCCTTTGCTAAATAATCAAGCTTTTTGAGCCACCATTTTTTCCCTTACTGAATCCAAAGACATTGCCCCTAGAGCTGTTGGGTTGTAAGGATAAATGATAATGCAGGTCTAGTGTTGGGTATGGTGCCTAGCACATAGCCAAGTACTCAGTAAATATGGACTCTTATTAGGTCTCCTGGAGACACAGAGGCAAGGTTTGAGAGCTCCAGGGAGCTCAACTATAATTTTTTCCCATTTTATTTCAAAATAGGAAACAGATCTAGAAAGGACAGGACACCTACTCAGGGTCTCACAAGGATGAAATGGTAACACTGTGGCTGGGGCCTAAATGTCATCTCTCTCTGATCAAGGCTTTTCCCCTCATCCCTGTGCTGCCTTCTTCTTTTCCTTTAACCTCACCCCGTGCCCTAAATCATCACGGGTCCTTACCCTCTGCCTGGGTTCCGTGGTTGTGGACACCATGACGGAATTGCAGATAGTTAGGGCAAGGAAGAAGTCGGCAATGGAGGAAGCGGTAGAGAAGGAAGGCTTGGCAGGTCTGGTGTTTGACAAGGTCTCCAGCCACAGGGCAGCATCTCGCACCTTGGTAAGTAAGTGTTTATCAGGAGTCACATCTTTTTCCTGGAAAATAAAGGCCTGAGTCAGAGTTTCTCCTGAAGGGATGGGGAAAGAAGGCCCTGCCAGCAGACTCTTCGCATGTCTGGCACAGGATGGTGCAGTCTTCCCTGCAGTCTTGCACGTTTCATTCTCTCACAGGCCTGTCCATCGTCGACTCTGATTTGATTACTTCTTGTTGCTGGAACCCATGTGTCTATAAGCTGCCAGGTTCTGGCAATTCTTCGCTTCCAGGGTCTCCCCCTCATCTCCACACTGCTCACCCACCCGCCTGCCCATTTCTGCTGTTGTCAGCCATACTCAGATACTCCAGCTTGCATCTTGGAGTTCTGTGCAAGGCTCTAAAGCAGGGTGAGAGGCTTTCTTTGGCCAAGGGCTATTTGGATATTTTTGAGGTGATTTTTGGGCCACATATTATCATCAAATTAAAAACTGGATAAAGTATTACAGTGTACATCAACAGTCAGGACAAGAGCTGATCGAGTCACTGTTTCTCATAGAGTCCATTTCACTTCAACAGGTTTCCCCTTTGGTGCTCAGTTAGTTGTCGCTGTTGATGTACAATGTAATACTTTATCCATTTTAGTATATTTTTGTTCTAGTACTATTGGTTGAACTCTGTAATTAACACACAATTATTCTTAGGTGTTTAAATTTTAACTGAAAAGTGATCCCTGTTAAATATAAGAGTGGGACTAAGAGAGGGAAGAGATGTGCAATTCGGGACATGCTCAACTGGACTTGCCCCAAATGGTGGAGTTAGAAACATACCAGGGGACTCCAATTTAATCTCATCAAGGTGGCATGTACCAATGCCATCTCACCAGTCCAAGTGATCAATTTCAGTTCACAATTCATCACACTGATAGGTCTAAGAGTCAAAGGGATCACACAAACAAGACTAGTGTCTGCTAATACTAACTCATAGAATCAAAAAGGGAGAGAATGATCCAACATGGGAAGCGGGATACACAGTAGACTCATAGAATGGCAGATGTCCTAAATAGCACTCTGGCCTCAGAATCAGCCCATAAGGCAGTCGGATCTGGCTGAAGAGCCCATGAGAGTATTTTAGGCATGGAAAGCCAAAACACTCTGGGAAAAAAAAAAAGAAGACCTAAATGAAAGATCTCTGTGAGATCCCAGTAGAAAGAACGGGGCCATCAAAGAAGGAGGTACCTTTCTCTGAAAGGAGGAGAGAACTTCCACTTTGACTATGACCCTGTCAGAATAAGATTGAAGTTGGTGAACCTAAAAGGCTTCCATAGCCTTGGAAACTCATGACTAGAGCCTAGGGAGATTACTGACACCATAAACAAGAGTGTCAAATTGTTAAGTCAACAACAGGAGTCACTGTGCACTTACTCCTCATGTAGGATCTCTGTCCTTAATGTGCTGTACATTGAGACTTAATGCTATAATGAGTACTCAAACAGTATATTTTGCTTTGTGTTTCTATGGGGGTGCAAACTGTTAAAATCTTTACTTAATGTATACTAAACTGATCTTCTGTAAAAAAAAAAAAAAAAAGAAGAAATTATCAATTCCCAACTTGACTCTCACTGGGATTAAACATGACAATAGGTCTGATCTGATTTCATCATCATTTAAAAAATCATCTATTATTTTTCACTTTATGTTTGTGTTGGAGCAAACTGTTGAAATCTTTACTTAATGTATGCTAAACTGATCTTCTGTATATAAAGAGAATCGAAAATGAATCTTGATGTGAATGGAAGGGGAGAGGGAGTGGGAAAGGGGAGGGATGCGGGTGGGAGAGACGATATGGGGGGGAAGCCATTGTAATCCATAAGCTGTACTTTGGAAATTTATATTCATTAAATAAAAGTTAAAAAAAATAGTTATTGATAGGTAATGACTTCCTAAAAAAAAAAAATCAAAAACTGGCCTGCTGTAGATGTACTGAATTTTAAGTCCTGTTTACAGTTGCAATAGAAGGGCCAGACCAAATGATTTCATGAGCCTTATATGGCTTGTGGGCCAGACGTTCTGTACCCCTGCTGCAAACCAACATTGCTGCATCTGGTCTCCTTTCCTTCTACCCTATCATGTGTATTACCTGTACAGTCTTCCTAAAATTATTTTCCTCATGGTGGTCTTGACCTCAAAAGGCCTTTGGCACATCTCTGTTGTCATCACATTAAATTCACCTGGCATCTAGAATCTTCCACGGTATGCATTTGTGTTCTTGATGTCCATCACTTCTCAACCTGCACCCTAAGCCAAGGCTGGAGGTCTCTACTGCCTCCTGGGTGTATTCTGACTCCAACTTTTATTAAAAAATCTTCTCCTGCCTACCAAGCTCTGGTCTAGACCTCAGTAACAACAGCAAGTCCTACCTGTCCATAAGATCTTATCCAGCTCACTGCTAATTCTGTCTTCTGAGCCAAAAGAGAAGATTCTGGAGCTCAGAATGGCCACAGGCACCAGACATGTAAGGTGAATGAGGAAGAGTGAGTCAAAGCACAGGTGAGGACATTAGGAGGTAGTGAAAACTGTGAGACCTGCAAAGTCCTGTGCTTCTAGAGGGTGGTGACTGCTCTGCCTAATGAAGTGCCCCAATGCTGGTCCAGTTTGCCAAATCCCCTGATTCTTCAAGGTACATTAGAGATAATGAGTGACTTGCTTTTAGTTTCTCTCACTGCCAGGGCTGGATCTGACACAGGACTTTCTAGAAGGTGCAACTTGAACCATTCCTTTGGAACTTCCTACATGTGGGCCTACAAGGAACTATGTATTTCCTCTTGTCCTGGCTCCATCATATTCATCCTAGGATCTGATGCTAGCTTAGCTTTTCCTGGGAACTCAGAGTTTGAAGAACAAGAGACAACTAGAATGGAAATGGTGGTGGCAACTTTGTGGTAATCAACTTTGCTTACCACCTTGCTGCTGTAATGCTGTGATCTATCTTTTCAATTAGCTTTTCTTATGCCCATGCTTAATCTCTATAGAGCTAAAGCTATAGTCTCTGAGATCAAGC
Organism: Oryctolagus cuniculus; assembly: GCF_964237555.1. Lineage (NCBI taxonomy): Eukaryota > Metazoa > Chordata > Mammalia > Lagomorpha > Leporidae > Oryctolagus > Oryctolagus cuniculus. Next base: position 47,582,848 of record NC_091437.1, read on the forward strand.
TTGAGTTTCTCCTGCATTTCCATTTCTTAGAGCTCTAATTTCAACATGGTCTGAAGAGGAAGCTCAATACCAGCTCTGAACAATTAGGTACTGCAGAAGACCACCTGCAAAGCAGCTTCTGTGCAATTCCTTTTCTCTAATGTTCGAGTTCACAGTTAAGTTAAACTTTAGCACAGAGTCTTTGTTGGAAAAGACAAACTGAAGGCATTTTGATTGATTTGTGCAGGATGAAGACTGAGTACCAAGTGATTTTACAAATCAGAGTCCAAGTTGAAATGAAAAAGAAAAAGTGTTGGATGGGCATTTGATTGAGCAGTTCAGAAGCTTCTGGGGATGTATTGCCTATGGGAGTGCCTGCGTTCAAGTCCAGTGCTGCTTCCTGCTAATGTGAACCCTGCTAGGCAGCCAATGATGACTCAAGTACTTGGGTCCCTACCACCCCTATGAGAGACCTGGATTGAGTTTCTGGCTTCTGGCTTCACCTAATCCAGCCCAACACTGGCTGTTGTGGGTATTTGAGTGAGTGAACCAGGGAATGGAAGATCTGTCTTTCCGTCTCTCTGCCTTTCAAATAAAATAAAAGGAAAATGGCATGGGAAAAGGTCCTCAGACTGTATCTCCTCTGACTACCAAATACAGTGATCCTAGAAGTCTGATTCTATCCTCCCTGGGGTTGCTGGTGCAGGCCAGAGAGATGGGAGGAAACCCAGACAAATTTTGAAATCTATGCACAGTCTTTTTCATTATCATTTTTCCATGAACATTTTGAAGATGGCACATATGCATGAATTTCAAATTTCTATTTTCCCATGAACTTGTACTTTCCCAAAAGAAGAAGAATGCTGGTAAAACTGCATCAAATCTGCATTTCCTTCCTTTGCCCTGGAAGCGATGGTGAACCATCCACACCTTGTGGTGTCATTACTGTCAGCAAGTTGAGGCGGATGGGGTGCTTAGATTATCCATCCTCTCTGCCATTGCAAACTTCACAAGAGGAGCGCACATGTGTGAATCTTGTCCTACCTTCCCAAGTAATGACATTTATACGACCTCACCAGATTCTCACAGTGCCACGTTGAGATGAAACTAATCCTAACTTAATTGAACCCAGAGAGCTGGATTGATTTGACTGAGAGCACCAGTGATTTGGCATAAAGCCAGAATTAGAGATGAGTCTCCTGGGCTCTTAGTTCAGGGTTTCTCCTTTCCATGGTCATGGTAAAGCACTGTATTAATGCTCTCCTGCAAAATCCTTTAACCAAGTCTCAGCCCCTGTGGTGCCTGCCATCAGTTTACCATTTTTGCTCAAGGAGTGTTGGACTCATCCGTCAGAACAGTAATGACAGCTCCTTTTCACATAGTATTTCTTATGTTCTCAGTGTATCTACTAGCTCACTGCCTTCCTCTAGCAACGTTATCCTTTCCATGCTCTCTGTATTTCAGACAAGAAAACTGATGTCCAGAAAAGTTAAACAGCTTGCTCAAGCTTACACAGTGAGAAGGAGAAGGACTCCTTCAGCTTATCACAGGGAGTCCGACTCCAAAATCCCTGCTCTTAACCATGGGTCATCAGACAAGATCCTCCATGAGAAGGAAGTGGCTTTTGAGACTTGCTGACAGCCAGCATCTTTAGTGTCTGGCATCCCAAACACAACAGATGCACTTGTATATGAAATCCTTGAGACTCCAAAGACAGTCCATGAGATTACAAAACAGATACTTGGAGAATCTTTCAGAACACAGATTTCCTTGTTTCTTTGGGGTGTGTGGAGGGGAGGTGGCAAGATCATGAATGGGTTGCAATTGACCCTTATCACAGATATCCAGAGTGAGGGAACAAACTTGGAGGCCATCAGAGCCCAATCCCCCATTTTCCTGATGGTGAAACCCAATGCCAGAGAACAGGGAAGAGAACTGCATGGTTTGGCACATGGACTTGGGTCACCTGGGGCACTTCTGTACCACCGGATTCCCAGCCTCTAAGCACATAATGCTTTGCTCTGAGCTATGCATCGCATATTTGCAAATGGTGATACAGTTAAGATGACTTAATGGTTATGTGTCCTGCGTCCACTTCTCCTGAAGCCTGTCAAAGCCATGAATGCACCGACTGTCTCTGATGTGTCCCTGGTGCCTGGCATATTTCAGGCATTCAATAATCTTGTTGACACTGTTTGCCAGGATACTATCCTACATTACTACTGATTAACTTTTGGCATTTCTTAGTGAAACTATCCATTAGTATATTCCACACAATCATTCGGCAAGAGCACGAAAAACCAGTTTCCTTTGCAAAGGGCCTGCCTCTCTAAAGCACTGGCAGAGGGCCCATCTTGCAAGAGCAGATGTCAGTTTCTACTGTGACCCCCTGCTCCCCACCCCCACTGCCTGCCTCCACAGGGCAAAGTTCTTCACGGTTCCTGGTTCCTTTTGATCCAGCCCACTGTGTGGCCCATTAACATTTACGAAGTTGGAACCTAGAGTACCTAAAAAAGGAAGCAGGGCCTTCCCCCACTGCCAGCCCTCCAGTCACAGTATTTCTCTGAAGGAAAAGAAACAAATTCATGGGGCCACCAGTTTCTCCCAATTAAAGCTTTGTGGTAGGCACTCAGCTGGTTGGATTTCTATCAACTATAGCCTGTATACAACTCACACAACCCTGCTGTGACAAAGGTGGGCTCTGAGCTCACACTATTCCCCTCAAGAGTCCTGTTATTACTGTTACACTGCACTTACTGAGAACTCTGCTAAGTGCTTTCCTGTACCTCATCTAATCTGAATGGCCTTGATAGAGTCATTGCCCTCCTTCCGTTTTCATTATGAGGCAAATGAAGCTCAGTGAAGTTCATAACTTATCCAAGGTCACAGTCACAAGTGATGTGCTGGGCCTCAAACCCAGTTCTGCCTCAACTCTTTTTATTCCCAGTTCCTTTTTTTTTTTTTTTTTTTTTTTTTTTTTTGTGACAGAGTTAGACAGTGAGAGAGAGAGAGACAGAAAGGTCTTCCTTCCGTTGGTTCACCCCACAAGTGGTCGCTACGGCCAGAGTTACGACAATCTGAAGCCAGGAGCCAGGTGCCTCCTCCCAGTCTCCCATGCAGGTACAGGTGCTTAAGCACTTGGGCCATCCTCCACTGCCTTCCCAGGCCACAGCAGAGAGCTGGACTGGAAGAGGAGCAACTGGGACTAGAACCCGGCGCCCATATGGGATGCCGGCGCTGCATGTGCAGGATCAACCAAGTGATCCATGGCGCCAGCCCCTCTGCCTCAACTCTTAAATACCATGCCAGAAATTCTCACTCTTCGATGTGCACTCCAATCAATGGGCGATTTATGAAGACGCAGCCTGTCTGGGGTGGGGGCCTGGACATCTGCCTTTCAGCCAAGCTCACAAAGCATGCTTGTACTGTTGGCTTGTACAGTTGTAGTAGCAAATGTCTGTGCTCCTGAGCTTGCCCTATTTTGTTTTGGGCTCCTTCTGACCGGGAAAAGCAGGACAGGTTTACCTTTCTCCTCTCAGTTTTAATGATTCCCTCAAGTTCACATTGGTGACCATCAATGATTGGGTGCAGGCAATGGTTTGTCACCATGGGAATCCACAGAGTCAATGGTAGAAATGGACAGAAACTGCGTGCCCAGACCAGGAAGAAAACCTTTTGTGATGTGGATCCTCCTCTGACTCCATCTCCTTCACCTCTTCCTGCCTTGTACCTTTCATCCCAGCTACTCTCAAGAATACATTGTCTGTTCTGCTTGCACAGAATGTTTCCTGCAACAAGCAATGTTTGCCCTCAGGGTGGTCCTCTCATGCCCCTGGCTAACCTTAAATAGTGCGGAAAATTTGATTCAGACATTGACCCTGCAGATCTTTCAGGCTGTTACTGGACATCAGCACCCACTGTCCTAGCACAGAGCACTGTCTTACAGTCATTGGTATTCTTGTTCTTTCATTGGGCCGTAAGCTCCTAAAATGCAATCCCTGTTAGACTTTACATTCCCAGAGTCTAACAGTATACGCAGTAGAATCGATGCTTGTAAAATGTTTGTTGACTGAATAAATGAAAAGTTATTCTAAAGAAACAGACTCTGAGCATGCACAGAAATGGCAAAGGTGTGAGGAAGCAGATCCTTCTATTTGCTGTTGGTGACCATCTCAACCAGACCATCTCTTGGGAAGAACCAATCCAAAGTAAAAATGCACATACTGTCCTCAGCCATTTACTAACCATGCTCTCAGACCTGAAACAGTAGGAAAAGGGACACTTCTATTCACAGATGATGATCCCACACATTCTATTAGCCACTGAAAAGGACAAGGAGCTCTTGACTATCTATCCATCTGTCTGTCTACAGACAGCAAACATTCTTGTTAGGTTACAAAGAAGAAAAAAAGCAAAGTCTGAAACAGCATGCAGGTAAGCTTACATGTGGGTACAGGGTGTGTTTGTGGGTATAGCATACTTGATGCTAACGTGTGGGTGAGACGCTTCTGGGAAGGATACACCACAAACTGCTGTCATGGCTGGCGCTGAGTGATGAGGGATGGAGGCAGGAAGGACACTGACTTGCCGTCATTTTCCCTTTGGTTCCTATCGATGGCTTAACACTGTGGTTGTACTGATATCATGGAAACAGACGTTCCTGGTTGCTGGGGGAGACGGAGGCTGCAGGCTGTTTTGTCCCCAGGGCAGGGATGCTTTGGCCCTAGCCGAAGTTGTGGATTTGATAACATTTGGTTTGGATAAAAACCGGGAAAACTCGGTGCTTGCAAATGTTCACACGAACAGAAGCACCTGGATCATTAGGATCCAAATTGTCCTATATGGGAATCAGCCCAAGGGAAAACACTCAGTGGCCAAGAAAGAAGGGTGTCTTCCAGATGTTGCCACCCCTTGTAAACAGTGTCACTGTATCTGTGTGTTCCCACCTTTGGGAGCCTGGGGACCAAGGGAAGCACAGCAGAGATAGGCTTCCTCTGTCGCTGGCCTGTGAGGTCCTGTCATTTGCAGGCAGATTCTGTGTGCTTGGCTGCTTCCATCAGGACACCTATCTACCCTTCCAGTGGGTGTGTGTGTGTGTATGTGGGCTGCCTGACCAATCTGGAGTGACTGCGAGTGCTGCATAAATCCCTTCCAAACAAAGGCAGGCCGGCCAAGGTGAAGGAAGGGAGGCAGAGGGCCAGTGCCACCTCCTTCCCTCCTCTCTACCGCAGTCTACCTGGGGGGAGTGAGGGGCGCGCCCACAGAAGGCAGTGGTGGTCAAGTTTGGAGGGGTGCAGCTGGCCCCGGTGCAAACTTTACAATTAGGAACATAGTCTTTGGTCTGATGGTTCTAGAAAATCTTTTGCAAGTGCTGCCTCTAAACAAACACCTCTGAAGTCTTGGCTGCTTACAGACCAAGAGAGAAAAAAAGGCATTTCATTTTCCATCTGCCAGGACTATTATACTTTGGCTCAGTACCCACAATTTTCAGAAGTATATTATCTGCACCTTAAAGGCACCGAGTTTATAACAGGCAATTAGGTGATAAGAACTGATGCTTCCTTGTTTTTGTAGTCAAAGAAGAAAACCCAGCTTTGGTGGTTACTGCTACTGTGATTCTTGTTTTACATTTCACTTGAAGTGCCGAAGAAACCAACAACTGGATTCTTTGAACTGTGGTGGAACGGTCTGCCTCCACCTGGCGGGCTGAGGGGTTCAGGCTCTGACCGAGTTCACAGGGAGAAGGTAGTGAACAGGTGGATGCAACAGACCAGCAGACCAATACAGGTGCCAAGTGGGCAGGTGGAGGGAGGCACAATAGGCAGGTGGAAGAGGGGCAAGCTCAGGGGGCCTGCCAGGCATGAGAGGGCCTGAGAAATCATATCTGAGGGCTGCCTCAGAAGCTCTCCGGGAACCAGTTCAAGGATCTAACTCCAGCCAGAGTTACTTTATGAGTTGAGTAAGAACCTTTTAAAGGAGCACAAATCATCCCCCCTATGCCAACACCTTCCCTGCTATAGAAGGTGACTATTTAATGGGCCAAATGCAGACAATTCCCTGGTGGCCTGATGGCTTCCAAGAAGAGGGCCTCAATCTTGGCCACTCACTCGAATCATCAGCAATAAAAATAGAATGCTTATGACCCTTCTCTACCCTGACCAATTACAGCAGAATCTCAGGAAAGAGTTCAACCACTGCATTTTATGAAAACTCCCTGCTTCTCAATGCCATCGGGAACGTGAACATCTGTCTGAGGAGGACAGCTTCCCTACAGAAAGATCATTTAAAATCTCTGCAAGTTATCTGTGTCTAAAACACAGGGTTTTAGGGCTGGTGCTGTGACATAGTAGGCTAAGCCTCCACCTGTGGCAACAGCACCCAATATGGGTGCTGATTCAAGTCCCTGCTGCTCCCCTTCCCATCCAGATCTCTGCTTATGGCCTGGGAGAGCAGCAGAAGATGGCCCAAGTGCTTGGGCTCCTGCACCCGCGTGGGAGACCCTGAAGAAGCTCCTGGCTTCCTATTGGCCCTGCTCCGGCTGTTGCGGCCATTTGAGGAGCAAACCAGTGGATGGTGGATGGAGGACCTCTCTTTCTCTTTCTCTCCCCCTCCAGCTCTGCCTCTCAAATAAATAGTTAAAATCTTTAAAGACAACAACAACAACAACAACAATAAGGTTAAGAATTAAATCCTCCAAATAAAGCCCAACCAGAACAATCATCATCTTGATGACGGGGAGCTGAGACTCCCAGTTCAGGAAGCTGACCACAGTCACAGAGCCGATTCACAGCAGCGCTGAGACCCCGCCTGTGCCTAATATGTAGCTGGAAGGAATCTTGCCGTTCAGCACAACCTTGTAGTTTGACTCATAGGACAGCCTGGGGAGAATTGTGAGGGATAAAAAGAGGCTTAATGTGTTCTTTAAGGTTTCTCAGCAAATGAGTAGCAGAGCTGAAACCAGAACCAGCATTTCCTGGCCCTCGGTACAATGTCCTCCCAGACTACTCTCCAAGGATACTTTTGTCCCATTAACCCCACACTTTTAAGTGACCTGATTATACAGAAGTACATGGCTCATAAAGAGAACACGTCATCATCCCCACCTGCCAGGCAGCGAGAATTGCATCTTATTCTATGTGTCAATTTCCTTATTGCTCCAGAGTGAACACAGTAAATGCTTGCCTTTGCACCTGGCAGCCTGGGCACAACAATGAGTCCAGGATCTGGAGACAGCCTGGGGTGTGTGTCTCTCTCCCAGTGACCATCAGCTACAGGGCCTGCAGCAAAGTTCCATCGCCTGGCTCGGGGCTGCAGTTTTTCTGGGCTACTCAGATTTGTCAGGCTGAGCAAGGGGCAGTTTTGGGTACCCAGCTGAGATCCACACAGGAAAGCTTCCTTTTTTCTCTCCCTTGTGCTGTGGGGAAGAAATTCTCAGGCATGTGGGATGCTCATGATATTTGGAATTGGAAGATGCCAAGAGACACATAAAATCTAATGTCTAAAAATAATTAATTTTATTTTATTTTACAAGTATTTAAGTACAGAGCTAGGAAAGAAGCCTTACATTAAGAAAGAGCAGGATTAAATTAGAGAAAGAGTTGGCAAATTTGTGTGTCCTGTTGTTATATCACTTGGGAAAATCCAACAGGAAAGAAAACCTACAAAATTTCTTCCCAAAGGCATTTATGGATGGTTTCTCTTGTATGTTTATGAGGATTCTGCATCTTTACACCTTGTTATAGTTTTATCTTTGCTGATGTTGTACTTCTGTGTGGGACAATAACTTAACAGAGTTAACTTTGTGCTCACCCAAAGTTAAATGAGTAACAACTCAGAACAGACTTGTGGTCAGAAAACACTGTCCTGGGTTATGAATACCAGAGAGCAAATGAAAATACTTTTTATATAAGATTTAAAAAGCCTAGAATCTACAAAGGTATGTACTATGATTACAAAAAACAGTTAAATATACATAGCTATGTATGTTTATTTGGGTGGGGGTGATGAAAGACTGAAAGGAAACTGACCGAAAGGAGTTTTTAAAAAAACGTTTTTTTCATTTATTCATTTGAAAGGAAGAGCAACAGAGAAAGAGGGAAAGACATAGGGGTCTTCCAAGTGCTGGATCAATCCCTAAATATTTGCAACAGCCTGGTCTTGGCCAGGTAGAAGCCAGGAGCCAGGAATTCCATCCTGGTCTCACACATAGGTAGCAATGGCCAGAGTACTTGGGTCATCTTTCGCTGCTTTCCCAGGTGCTAACCAGGATGCTGGATCAGAAGGGGAGCAGCCAGGACCTGAACTGGCATTCCAATATGGGATGCCTGCACTGCGAGCAGTGGCTTACCCTTCTATGCTGTAACACCCAGGCCCTCCCTCTACCCCCATAAAATCTCTACTTTCCTAACAATGGGATAAGAGTACTTTAGGGGCCATCTGTCTGTATGTGTCCCTTTTTCAAGATGGAGAAGGGAGGCAGTGAGGCATGAGTGTTTGGAACAGCAGTTAAGTGGTTAAGACTCCACTTGGAAAGTCCGCATCCCATTTTGGAGTGCCTCAGTTCCTAGCTCCACTTCCAATTCTAGCTTCCCTAATGATATGCACCTTGGTAGATAGCAGGCTGCTGGCTCTCAGCTTGGTGGTAGGGATCCACAGAACAGGAGGGGGCTCTGAAGGAACGAAGCCTGCATGCCCAGTCTTGGGAGCATTGCCTCTGACTAAAGCCCATTACTGCATAAGGAAATGCCAGTGGGGTGCAGAGAATTTTAAGAGAGAAGCCAGAAATCTATATATTTAAGTAAAATCTCCTGATTACTCAACACCAACCATTTCAAAATAACTGGAATTGTGTATGTTTACCAGGCACATGTGGACACTCCATGTAAGGCCAAGGATTGCCATTTTGACAGCTTTCTAGGGTTTCTCAGTGTTTTCTGTTTCACATCCCAGAGCTCTCTGCCCTGTTTCCCCACCTCAAGACACTTAAAATTCAGAGAGGAAAAGGCAGGGACTTACTATGGGGCTGCTGAAGGCCACAGGAGGCTGTGAGCTTTCACGGCGTCCCACGGACTTCTGTCGGGAATGGCCCTGGATGGGCACCCGGGCACTCTGGCACCTCCTTAGAGGCTGGGCACCTCCTTGGCTTCTCAGTGTTGCTGGACCCTGAGCCCATCTGGCTGGGAAAGACAGGCACTGGTATTGGGTCCATTCTTCACTGTCTGAGTCCAGCTCCTTTGGAGTCTCCAGTCGCTTGGCTGCAAGAAAGGAGTGTTGTTATTGCACCAGCCATACATGGGTTGGGTCATAGCTGCAGAGATCCTAGAATTCAGGGATGGGAGTGAGAACATGGAAAAGCCCACGGTGCTCTGAAAAACGGGCCACTGGGCTACCAATACTGGAGAAAGAGGGTTACAACTGGATCTCACAGGTTCGAATACTGGCTCTGCTGTTTACTGGTTGTATGACTTTGTGTTTGACTTAACTTGTACCTCTATTTCCTCAGTTCAAGGTTTTCAAAAAAGTACCTAACTTGAAAGGTTGTTTTTGAAGATTTAATGATGTGTGGTGTTAAAATGCTTAGCTTGCCCTAGGTAATGGAAGCTGTTACTATTATTAAAAAGAGATCAGAAGCTTCCATGCAAATGGTGATCTCTATGGCAAAGGGGATAGGGCTGCTTATAGTAATTCTTGCTTTTCTTTCTTCATTCCTCCAACCCCAAAGAATGAATGCTGTTGTCTTTGGAATTTCTTTTTATATTTACAAAGTGTGTGTATGGGGGTGGGGTGCAGTGGCTGAGGGAATCGGGTCAGTTTTATAGGCCACATTCAATCCCTAACTGTCCAGGCAGCTTGCAGTTCTAACTTGTAAATCAAACCTTTGCATCAGGGAAAATGCAAGAGATTAATTAGCATGGAAGGTATTTTCTGGATGTGTCAATTCTGGCCACATGCCCAGATCTAGATCTTTCTTGACATGTCAGGGAAAGTGACCTAAGAAACTCATCCTTGACTGTATAACTGGCATGCAATGGGACTCCATTCTGTCTATTCCTGACATTAAAGATCCTGTATTGTAAATGGTACCAAACAAAGATCAACTGGAGGGCTACTAAACTGAAGTTCCGAGGTAAGAAGTGTGGGGAGCAATTCGGACTATACTGTTACTGGAATTAAGATTTATTCTATGCATCTGCTCTCCCACAATATGGCGCTGGGAGAGAAGTAAACAGCTTCCACCCAGCTGCCTCTCACCAACTTGACAAGCTGCAGGAGCTGCTCCTGATTGGAGGAGAGCGGCGTGCTTGGCGTGTGGGCAGCCGAGTTGGGATTGGTGGAGAGGACTATATAGGAGGAGAGAGACGGCATGGTGGTGTGGGTTGGTTGGAGAGTGCGTTGGAGAGTTCACGGGGAAGTTCGTGGGGAAGTTCGTTACTTCGTTCTTTCTCATTTCTCTCTACTCATTCTTGCTTTGGGAGTTTGCTGTTTACTTATTCTTACTTTACTATAGAAAGGACTTGTAAAAAAAGGGAACAACAAGCGCCCGGTCCGGTGCGGCTCCTCCGCGTGCGGAGGAGCAGCAAGAAGAATGCACCAATTTGCCAAAACAAAACAAAAAGCAAACAAAAAACCACACAGAATAAAAGAAGCAAGTTACCAAAATGTCCCACACTCTCTAGGGGAGCCAGGATAATATCTTTTCTTTCCTCTCTCTTAGGAGAACAGGGCATTTGCTTTTAGAAAGAGGGGTAGAGGCCCTTCAAATGCTCATACCGTTTTCCTGGTGACAGTACTCGCTGCCCATGATGGTGCAACGCCGGAACACCATCTTGTTCTCCGTTAGGGTCCCTGTCTTGTCAGAGAAGATGTACTGGATCTGGCCCAGGTCCTCAGTGATGTTGAGGGCTCGACACTGAATGGACATATCTGCCTCTTCATCGTACAGGTCAAGGTCATTGTGCAGAAAGAACACTTGCCCAATCTTCACCAGCTCAATGGATACGTATAAAGAGATAGGGATCAGCACCTGCGGGGAGATGAGTTCAGAATCAGGTGGACCGCCCACCTTAGGATCCTCACCATTGGAGAGCAAATGTATTTAATGCAGAGCAGAGGTCAGTTCACAGGAAGGACTGTTTCTGAGAAAATAAAGATCAACAACTTCATGGCTCCCTTGGAATTCTTTGGGGAGATCTGGAAAGGAGATATGACTTCTTTAACCATAATTAGCACTCACTACTGGGTATTTAATGAGTGAGCTGGAAGCAAGTGGGGGTGGTTTAGCATCTCTGGCCAGAGTCCACTAAACCCCCTCAGATCTCTGTTGCTCCCAAGGACCACCACTCACTTTTCCCCCTCGGACCTACTGTTGATTATTTTCCACTCAATGCTTAGTGTGAAGGGCATTTTAACAGGTTATTATTCACATTTTCTTTTATTTCCACATTCACATCAATTTTTTGAAGCTCCCTCATATTTGTCAAGTATTTGCTGCATATCAGACACTGTTCTCAGTCCTGGAAATGCAAATGAGCAAAGTGAAATCCCTGATCTTGAAGAACTCACATTCCAGTGACAGTCAACAACAAACAAGTATGTATTGAAGGGTGTTAAGTCTCATGACTGCGTAAGAAAGTAAAAAAGGTGGAGAGAGATGGCTGGAAGGAACTCATATAAACCACAACCTTTGAGCGAGACATGAAGACGTGAGGGTCGGAGTGGTGAGGTTATCATGGGAGGAGCCTTCTTGGCAGAGGGAAAGGCCAGGAAAAGGTGGGGCAGGGTGGCCAGACTGGGTGTTAGAGTCAGGGCACAGGCCTTTCACATGAGTGAAGATGGGGAAGAGAGGTAGCAGCACACTTCAGGGACAAAGTCAAGGTCTAGGTCACTTCCAGCCTTGTTGGCCTGGATAAGGACTTTGATTTCACTTTGTGTTCTGTGTGGAAGAAGGCTAGGTTCTGATTCACATTTTGAAAGGATTATTCTTGGCTGGCGCCGCAGCTCACTAGGCTAATCCTCTACCTGTGGCGCCGGCACCCTGGGTTCTAGTCCTGGTTGGGGCGCCAGATTCTGTTCTGATTGCTCCTCTTCCAGTCCAGCTCTCTGCTGTGGCCCGGGAGTGCAGTGGAGGATGGCCCAAGTGCTTGGGCCCTGCACCCGCATGGGAGACCAGGAGGAAGCACCTGGCTCCTGGCTTCAGATAGGTGTAATGTGCTGGCCGTAGCGGCCATTTTGGGGGTGAACCAACGGAAAAAGGAGGACCTTTCTCTTTCTCTAACTCTGCCTGTAAAAAAAAATTAAAAGGATTATTCTGTTGGATGAATGAACAAATGAATTAAAATGGTTCACCCATCAGAGGGCAATGAAATAGCCTCAAATGCAACAAAAATCTAATGCAAGTGGAGTTTCATCACGACAAGATGATGACTTCTCTCATCCTTCCACTGACTGTATTTTCCTATAGAGCATGAAGATGTTCATCATCATCTTGTTATCCATTACTGCCTCACATTTGGTAGGGGTTCTCCATTTGCTTTTTCTCCTATACATAGCCAATTCTGTTCTTTTCCATCTCTATCAAACGCAAAAGCACTGTCCTGTGTTTTCTCTTTCTCACTGCCTGGGGCTTGAGAGTTCTCTGCAGCTCTGTGCTATTTTATCTTTTGCTCCTAAGTCATTAATGCTTTACGTGTTCTCTACTGGCAAAGGGGCAGACATACCTGGGTTACTGCTGTAATCTTACTCTCATGTGGAAAATTGGTAAATTTTTTCCACTTATTATCTGAGAGGCAAGGTCGCCTGCACAAGACAAGGCTGGTCCTGACATCATCCGCCATGCAGCTCCTTTCAAAAGCCCAGAAGAAGGCCATGACTGGCTCCTCCGCTCAGTCTGGGGAGTTCTTCACTGGGACCAGCACTGGCTTTTCTCTGTTTTGTTCACGTGTAGCGGTATTGGCTACAGGTCTTCCTACCTGGAGCAGGATGATCATGGTAAGGAACATGTAGACGCCTCCCACGGCAGGGGAGAGGAAGCTGCCATCGGCATCTGGCACATCGAAAGGAGGGTGCTCTTCAAAGGTCCCATTCCAGAGGCTGTAGCCTAAGGGGAGACAAAGCCAGGCATTAGGCAGGATCTCCACTCAGTCCTCCAGCTGGTCCGCGAAACCACCCGCACCCATTGCTAGAAACGGTGTGCTTTGGAGGGGCCCATTCTTTACTCCATGCAACATGGCTGTATGTGGGCATGCTCACTTCACTCTACGGTGGTCCTTCACATGCCCTTCACTTGCATCCAGCCTGCCATACCCAGGAGATTACCCAGAGCATGACTTACGTTGTGATGCTGGGTTTGAAAAGAGAGAAAGGGACATGCGTCCTTCTCAGTGGTGTGGCGCATCGTGCGTGGCTGGGGAGTCTTGAAAGACCCCGTCCCATGATCGCCATTCTCTTTCCTCTGTAGCTGCCTCTCTCTCTGTTTACCCATTCCTCCTCCCTTTATGAACACTTGTTCATTCTAGGAGGAGTCTAGATTCTTGTCTCCGTTCCTTACCAAATCATGGAGCAGCACACACAAGGACGAATCACACAGGGCCTGAGTGGTGCTAGGCCAGAGCCCGCATTGCCATGAGGGCCGTGGCAGCGGCACGGGATGCAGACTCAACCCTCGTTCCTCACGTGCAAAGGGGAGAACGACACCACTGACCGAAGGGAATGCACGATGAAGTGCATCCAGTACCTGCTCCAGAGCGCTGGAGCCCAGCCTCCCCGTCCACTAGTTAGACACGGGGTCTTCCCGAAGGGGTCATTGTGAGAATAGAACCACCAGATGCACAGCACACTGTCAGCTGCAGGACAGGAACTAGAGGGAATATGAGGCACAAGGAACGCTTCCCTGCCCCACGACACTTCTGCACCCAGGAGGTTGGGCCTGATGTCACCATGTGTGGCAGGAAGAGAGAGACTTAAAGCCATGAGAGCGGGGGAGGGGGAGAGGGAGGGGGAGTTGTTGTTGTTGTTGTTGTAAAAATGTCTTCAGAACTCAGCAAGACACTCCCTTCCAGAACCGCACCCCTCCAGGCCTGTGCTTTCATCGGGCACAGACAGAGTCCTGTGGGGTGTGTGGGCTGTTGTGCTCAGACACAAGAGAATTCTTCCCCTTTCCATTAACTTTCTGCATTTACTTATTATTCCGGGGAATCTGCCAAGCTGTTTTGCCTGTACCTTATCTTGCTGTTACCTTGGAACCATTTAATTTCCTTTCTCTGAAGACGCAATGTGAAGCTCTCAAAGAGCCTTTTCCCTCTGACATAGCCTGAAACACCCGTTCCAAAGCCGAGACAACAGTTCCTGCAGCCTGTCTGGGGGCAGAGGTGGACCATGGGTGGGCCGCTGTGGTGCGGGTGACTGTGTGCTTTGACTGTCTGCTTCTTTCTTTCCCCAGGAGTTCTCCTTTCAGCCACAAACCCAGGACTGCAGGGCCCCACTAGGAGCTGAAGAGACAAGGACTAGTTTCTCTCCTTAAAGTTCCCAGGGGGAGCCAGAGCTGCCCATACCTTGACTTTAACCCCAGTGAAACTGACTTTGGACTTTGAACCTGCAAGGCTGTCACAGAATAAATGTGTGTTGTTTTGAACCTGAAGTGTGGGTTTTTAGACGGCAGCAGCAGTGGGAAGCTAACAAAGTAAGTGCGTGCTGCCTCCCTCAGCGCCGCCGACTGCATTACTGGTTTTGTTTACAGGTTGCTAGTCAGGGAGGAGAGGTCCCGGGACTGATTCATGCTGCAGTCCTCTGGGCTTCTGGGAGTATTTCTCAAGCACACACAGTGTGGGTGATATCCATGCTATTTAAAGACTTCATTTGTATTTTCATTTCATTGGCATCTTCTTAAGTAGGCAGGATAGCCCCAGTTTGTAGAAGAGCAAAGTGAAGCTCAGGGAATGAACGCAATTTAGCCCTTCCCCCAACCCCCATACAAGATGGTTCTGTTGTTCTTTCCAGAATATTCCATACCTACAGCTCCAACAAGGCACATGAGGATGAGAAAGCCGATGCAGAAGAAGATGTCTGTGTTGATGCGCCGCTCAATCTTGCTTCGCTTGTACCGCGGGCCGCTGTTGTTGAGCAGGGCTTTTGTCTCATGGCCTTTGAGAGAAAATGAGGACATGAGTCCCTTGGCCCCAGACTCTACCCTTGGCTCTTCTCGCAGGAGCTTAAGATAGAAGTGAGGCTTCCTTCTCTAACGTGCACCTGCCTCGGGGAGGCTGTGGGAACAGCTTGGGGGCGGGGCTGGCCTGCGTCAGCACTAGCTACCCTGGCCGCGCCAGTACACAAAGGGAAACCTTCATTATAGGTGGCCACAGGCCTGCAAGTGTATGAGGACATGTTTCTGGCTAAGGAGAGCACGTGGTCTTTAGGAAGGAACACCCTTCTGATTTGCACAGAGGTGCTGTTCTGGCTGGTGGTAGATACACGGGGAAGACAGAGGATTCACGCAAGCAAACCAACAGGTATAGTTATTAGTAAGTGCCATAAAATAAATAATAAACACATGGGCTAAGGTAGATGAGAGGTAGAGTTAGAGCACATAGCCAGGGAAAGTTGCTCAGTGGAGGTAACATTTAAAAGAGGTCTGAAGGGAGAAAGGAGAGATTTAGGGAGGGGGAACTGTATGTGCAAAAGCCCTGGGGTAGGATAGTACTTGGTGTCTGCCATTTCCATCCTTGTGTCATTGGTTGTGCTCAAGGCACTGGTGTTGCCTGTGCAAGTGTAGCAGGGACCAAAGTTTCCTACCCAGCACTAGCTCTACTCCTATGCTGGCATTCTGCGTAAAATTTTGTTCCAAGAAAGGATGGCAAAGGTCGAAAGCTACCAATCTCTTCTTGTCAGCAACTTTATCCGTCAGGGAAACTGAGGACCAGTGATTGGAAGGGACCTACCCAACCGCAAAGAATAAATTAACATCAGAGCTACAGGGGGAAGCCAAGGCCACAGGGCTAAGAACTGAGAGTCAAGCAGAGACATTTTCTTCAGACACAGTCTCTCCCTTGGGGCTGCTGTATTTTAATTATCATGCTGTACAGCCAAATTAAAAAATGCCAGCTACATATTTTCCCCTACAAAAATAAAGAAAACCAATACATCAGCTCCAGAAGCAAAGGGCTTTAATGCTGATTAGCTGGTTGCCTTGTGGATTTAAAGTAGCAACAAAACAGTGGGAGTGAACAAACTCTAGGCTTATTAAATTAGACTCAAGTCAGTACAGTTGATAGGGGCTCCTGCAGCCTGACGAGTGTGCGCCAGCTATGCTGATGGCATAGCAGGCTTCCTGCCTGCCTCGAGCTCACCCCATACAGGGCCCATCCTGGGCCCATCCCCTCTACCCACTTGCCCCCTGCCTTCTGGGATTCCTCTGCTCTCTAGCAACAGTTGAGTTCAACAGGGAGCAGGATGATTCTACGTGGGCTGTAGAACCAGACAGAGCTCACCTCTGCAGATACTTGACCTTGGGTCACATAGAGTTCATCTCAGGAAAAATACAACCTTGGATGAATGAATCCAGCCTCCTTGGTAAAATGGGAGCTAACGGTTGTGTGTACGTTTGGGTGTGGGGGAGTGGGTCGATATACATCAAGTATATATTGTGTACCCTGGTACACAATAGGGGCTCAGAAGTGTTTGAAGTGGGGAGCCCAGAGCTGCACAGTGCGTTTCTTCCTTCTGGAAAGCCCCTCAAGGGCTTTTTGGGCCTTTGATACTGCGTCCTCCTTTATGGCCACGGATAATATCAATGGAGAGAAGCTAACTAACTCTGGACTGACTGTTCTCAAGCAGGGGTGATTGCTACTTTTCCGGGGACACCTGGCAGTGTTGTGAGAATTTTTTGGCTTCGTCAGCCTGGAGGTGGGGCAGATGCATCTGGCGGTTCGAGGCCTGGGATGCTGCTAAGCATCCTGCAGGACTGCCCCTGCCACAAGAAAACCCTTTGCTTCAGGGCTGAGCAGTCCTGCTCCGGCTAATACCCCTTCAACACTCAGGGTCATTTTATCCTTTTTTTATTCTTCGGGAAAATTAATTCATTTCAAGTTCTTTTCACGGATGCTCTTAGTGGAACAGTATCACCCCATGATGTGGGGACTATTCAGGCCTTTGGCACTAAACATTTAACTAGCTTGCTCAGGGACACACAGGAGTGTGTTTCACCTCCAGGCAGCTGGTCTACCCAGAGCCACCATTCACGTTAGCATGCTCTCCAAATTTGTCCCCTCTTTATGCGCTCCTGTAGTTCAGGGTTTTTGTTATCTACTCAGGCAGAGAAGCCAAACTCTAAATGCACGTGGGTTATTTTTTTCCTTTGGGGGACAGACTGCTGGGAATCCCATATGTAGGATGTCGGCCAGATGGCACTGGATTCCATTGCTAAAGACCCGGGAAAGAAGTTACCTGAACTGACAAACACAACCCCCTTTCCCAAATTAGGAAAAGCTAGCTAGATTGTGGAGTATTTATAACACGTCTTGCTTGTCTCTGATAATCCTAAGATGTGAATTAGGATAGCCAGATATTTAAGTGCCTCTGTTATATTCACCAAAAATAGAGTTCTATTTAGACCAAAACCAACTAAACCAAACCAAAAATATCCCCAAGTGTGGCAGTGAACAGCAGACGAGAAAGAAGCCTCTTCTGGAGTCTTCCAGTGAGGTAGATGCTCCAGGGAGACCACGGAAGGTGCCTGGAGTGACTCAGGGAACAGCCAGTGTTACTGAGCACCCGAGCTGACGGCTCGGTCATGCAGTGGCCCTGCGAGATTTTACATTTTGTTGTGAGAAAGCTACTGTCCCCTTTTTTACATTGGGGACAGAATCAAAGTAGAAAGGGGACATAGACCCTTATATCTGGACGTAGAAATGAATAAATAACAAAACCAGGAGCTAAAACCCATTGAGCCCTCACTTTCCTGGAGACACTGCTGGGTGCCTTTCATATGTTAATGCTGTTTGATCCTCAAAAATGCTCCGTGAGACACTTACAGATATTCTTCCCATTGTACCGGTGAGGAAATGCAGGCACACAAGGTCAAGTTGCTTGGTAAGGCTAATCCAGAGGTTCAACAGGACACTCCTCAGGCTGCCTTTTGTCAGGGTCTCCAACCCCCTGGGGGGATGCATGCGAATCCCTCTCCTGTCTGGTTCAGAGGCTTGAGCTACACGCGGACACTCGAGCTGCTGTGATCCGCAGCCTCCTCTGTCTAGATGACGCGTGGGAAGTCACAGGACTCCAGCCCTTTGCTCTGTTCTGAGTCCGCCCTGGCTGAAGGGAGGTTCCGGGGAGGGCGTGGAGGAGGAAGGAAGAAGGGCAGTTGGGACGGAAGACACCGCTAAGGGACAATGACCTGCGTAGATGACGATGCCAACAGCCACCTCTGTGTTTCTGATGGTGCAGCCTCGAAGCAGAAGACTCTCACTGCCAAAGCCAGTCCTGGTTTGGTCGGGGTGCTCCCTGGGGAGGATGAAGGGAAGACAGGGGCTGGTTGGTGGCTCTGGTTGATGTCACAGAAGCAGAAGTGGTGAACAGACTATCTTTTTCAGAAGAGCAAGAGTAACTGGGAATCAAATCTCCTTCATGTTCAAGTGTATCTTTTTATTGGCTGGTTTATTAGAAGGCAACTGTCCACCCTGAGGAAATCATCATCTACCCCCCACAAAAGACAGAACTCTGACCCCAAACCCACACTCCAGTTAGTTTTAGGGCAAGTGTAGGGGAACTGGCTTCTTTCCCTGCAAGGATGGGGTCCCTGTAGGCAGCATTCGCGTGCCCATTCTCACCCAGCTGTTAGGGACCAGCACTGCAAAGCTAAGTTCCTAGTAGACACCAGATACTCCTGATTTTTGCTTCACAAGACAGGTGATGGAGGGGAGGAGATGAGGGCAAAAAGGGCAGCCAGGGTGCTTCTGTATTACCGTGCACTTGTTCAGGCTGCTGCAAAAACAAACAGACCTCACAGGAGGTGGGCTGGGGCCCTTTGCCCAGTTTCGGAGGCAGCTTCTTAGACTGTAAGTTCTCTCTTCTTCCAGCCTTGGGGAGCACTGTGGTTTTCCACCTCATGTCACAGACTTCTGAGTTCCAATGACTCTGGTTACTACCTGGGGTCGGGCCCTTCTTCTTTTTTTCAATCAGCAACTTTAATTATAAAAATCTTTCATGTTCTCAAAAACTTCACTTTGAAAATTTATTTATTTATTGAAAAAGAGAGTGACAGAGTGAGGGAGAGACAGAAAATGAAATCTTCCTTCCACTAGTTGCCTTCCCAATCTGTAATAGCTAGGGCTGCACCAGGTCCAAGCTAGGAGCCATAAACTCCATCCAGGTGTTCCACAAAGGTGGCAGGAACCCAAGGACATGGGCAATTATCTGCTGCATCCCAGGCATATTAGCAGGGAGCTGAATCAGTGTGGTGGAGTAGGTGGGACTTGAGCTGGAGCTTGGGTTGTCATCATCCCACACAGTGGATAACCCATGGCACCACAGCACCTGCTCCATTTTGCCTTTATTCTATCTGATACCTTTGCCTTGGTATTTTCAGCAAGTTTAAATACAATTTCCTGAAAACATTGGGAACAACAGAAAAATAAGAATCTGAATCCTTCGAGTGTTTTCTCCTTGCTTCATTTCTCTAGCTCTAGTACAAAGTGTTTCATGTGTTGACTTACTGAATCTTCATGGCGACTTTAAAACATGTGATACTGTCATACCCACTTTATATATGGGAAAACCAAGGCTACTTCATAGCATTAGTAATTTGCAGAATGGGGGTTCAAACCTAGGGATTCCAGCCCCAGAGTGAGCTGCCTCTCACTGTGTCTTTGAATGCTACTGGTTCCTTACTATGTTTATAAACTACATGTCCTGACAGTTTACTTGAGTCTTAGCTATGAGGCCTCAGCAGGGTGATTATCCTCACTTGTAAAGAAAGCTGAAGCTCAGATTTGCCCAAGCTCACACACCTAGTAACTGGGACATTCTGGAACACGGGAATCCAGGTCGGTGACACCAACGCTACTGTGTCTTTCAGCACCTGAGCGTTCCTGAAGTCCCGCCCTCTGAATCACTGATGCTGGATCAAGCAGCCATTCCCATTTTGAACTCTGGGGAGCCTGTGAGCTGGGAATCCTCATTTCGAGCTGGTGTATTTCTCACCACGCTTTCTAACACAGAGGTGGCTATGGTAGGTAATGCTCAGTAGTTAGAACACAATGAAAAATTTTACGAGGACTTTCTCTCGTAGGCAGTACTGGTTTTCTACAGGGCCAGTGACAGAAACTTCCTTTTGAAATAAATTTAAGAAAGGAAGTAAGATGATTAGCAATGTAATGGATGAAAATAATGAGTAGGCTAGAAATCAAAAGGTGTTGCAGGGACTGGCAAATAGGATTCACCACTGCACTCTCCTTTATCAAGCAGGGGATGGTGTGTTTGGGGCTAACGTATCTGCCAAGTGTCACAGTCAGTACCTTGTGGTGTAAGGATTGTTTTTAGGATGCTCTGAGATGGTAACCTACAATGGAGGCTTCCACTTCTCCCAGTTTCCATGGGAGATGGGAGAGAAGGATGAGCTGTCTCTTAGCTCCCATCCCATTCAGTGCTCTTGTTTGCAAGGATGCTCTGACTCCAGTCTTGGCACTAGTGACATTCAGGGTGGCTAAGTCTCTGTTGTGGGGGGTGTTTTGTCTGTTGGAGGATGCTGAGTGCGCAGTAGCATCCCTGCCCTCCATTCAGGAGATGTTGGCAGCACTCCTCTCCTGTTGGGACACTGCCCAATGTCCCATGTTCAGGAAGGCTGGGATTGTCCCTGGTTCAGAGAATCACTGCTCTCTAAAGACCCTCTGATGCATTTATAGGGTGGACATTTAGCATGGTGGTTATAATGCCAGCATCCTGTATCAGAGGACCCGGGTGTGGTCCCTGGCTCCAGTTCCTGTCTCCAGGTTCCTGCTAATGCGGATCCTGGAAAGCAGCAGTGATGGCTCAAGTTGCTGCTCACTGGAGCGGGTGACATCCAGATGCCTGCCTCAAAGTCCTCTTCTCTCACACTCTTTTCTAGTTGTTTCTAGCTGCTTTTCCTCTGCATTTAGGAAGTAATTTGCTTTTAAAAGCTATTGACTCTCCTGTATTGTTCTTACTCTTTCCTCTCTTGAATTCTTCCTCAGGACACCCTATATGGCCCTAGCAAAGCCTTTGTTAGCCTCAATCCTGAATCGGTTGGGAGAGTGGTTGGCACAGCATGGCTCAGCTCTGCCTTGCACAGCACTAGAAAACATACTGCAGTTGGAGTCAGAAGACCCCCGTTTAAACATCCTGGCTTCATCTTGTCCCTGCTGTCTGACTTTGGGTGACTCCTGTTTGCAGGATGGAAGGCCCATTCCCTATCTGAGAAACAGGGATCATGACAGCTGCTCCCTTGGGTGGCTGTGAAGATTACAGGAGAGGGTATTCTGCGAAGGTTCTCTAAAACTCATCAGAGCACCAGGCAAGGGCACTGCTGTGCATCCGTTACTGTTGCTTCTACTTTGAAGAAACACCAGCAGTCCAATATGGGATCAGAATTATGCTACCATCTTTAGGGCAAACCAAAATTGAGGAGTAAGAATCACAGTAACTGGGGGCAGGTGCTGTAGCATAGTAGGCTAGGCCGCCGCCTGCAGTGTTGGCATCCCACATGGGCGCCGGTTCCAGTCCCAGCTGCTCTTCTTCCAATCCAGCTCTCTGCTATGGCCTGGGAAAGCAATGGAAGATGAAGTACTTGGACTTCTGCACCCATGTGGGAGACCCAGAAGGAGCTCCTGTCCTGGCTTCAGATTGGTTCAGCTCTGGTGTTTGTGGCCATTTGGGGAATGAACCAGCGGAAGACTTTTCTCTTGTCCTTCCCTCCCTGTCTGTAATTCTAACTCTCAAATAAATAATTTTTTTAAATAATCACAATAATTACAGCGGCAGCAGCCACTATACACTGAGTACTTACCTGTTGCTGTGGCAAGAGGTTTGTCTATGAAAAACTACTTAATTTTTAGAAAAAAAAATCCTATGATATGGAGAGTAGAATTTGTATTTCACAGATGTACAAAACAAAGGCCAGAGAAGTTCATGCATTTACCCAAGCTCACTCAGCTGATGACTGGGAGAACTCCAGTTCAAATCCGGGTCCAACTGCAAAGTGCTTCTGCTCTGTTCTTACCAACAGTGCAATACACATACTTTTAGAAAATCCTGTCTTCACCAAACCAGATTTGCTCCCCTGACTCAGGGCATGATCTCGATCTAGAAAAGTCACTAGCACATTTAACCATGGCAGACGATTCATTCTTTGTGTCCAACTTAGCTGTCCTGAGTCGGTCTTTGTGATAGAAAGAACCAGTCTCCCAGGATCCAGCTGCTTATCTGTTTGCCTATTTTCTGGCTGCAGAAGAGGTGTTCTCCAGCGGACAGGGCCATTGCATACTTACATGTAGCCCTTGAACTTGTTGAGGTGGTTGTTGGGTTTCTCACACACGATGGTGTTGTGGAAATGCTCCGGCTGGAAGTGCACCTCCTATGGGAGACAGAGGACTCCGTGAAGTTATTAAGTCCGAGGGATCTGCTCATAATAGGATCAAGAGGGAGCTAATCACTACTAGAACCATTGAAATAAGGTAATCCTGCTTCGTCACCTGATGGTAGCTGTACCGTATCAGAAGCAGAGTTAAATCCTTATTGAAGAGGAGAAAGTGGATGCAAACGGCAAACCAGTTACAGCGAACGGGCAGGTGCGGCTCTGCCCGCCCTTCTCTGGCAGGGTGGGGTTTGAGCCCCCAGCACAGTGCTGTGCAGTCGGGGGCCTGTCCTGAGTCTGTGTTGTCTAGTCTGCAAGCCACTAAGGACTTGTGGCTATTGAGCATTTGAAATGTGGTAATTTGATTGAGGGAATTGCTTCCCTCTTTTAGTCTCTTAATAATTTTATTTATTTTTGATAGTTAACAGATGATAATTGTACCCATGAATGGGATACAGTTTGATAATTCAATGTATGTATGCAATGTGTGCTGATCAAATCAGGTTGATAAGCATTTCCATTTCCTTGTCATTTATGTTCAGTGCCTTGGAGTTCCTCTCTTGTTCTTCATCACATGTGTAATGGGTGATTGTACACTGTATCACCCCGAGGTGCTGTAGAACATGAGAACGTACTGTTCCTGATCATGTTTGGCACCCATTTGCAACCTCCCTCCATCCCCTACTCTTCCTAGTCTTTAGTCATTACTAGAAGAGTTGGCTTTTAAATGTAATTAATTTAAAGTGAAGTAGCTCCATATGGTTAGTGGTTACCACAGTAGGTAGAACAGGATTATAAGTTACTGCTACATATAGAGATAGCCACAGCCCATATGCTTGTGTATATATTTCTAAGGTTTAAAAAAAAATGAGATTGTGTGACCCATATATCTTGAACTTTAATTTTGAAAGATCCATTTGAAAGGCAGAGTGATGGGAAACAGATAAAAAGAGAGGGAGAGGTTTTCCATCGGAAGGTTCACTCCCTAGATAACCACAACCGCCAGACTGAGTCAGGTGGAAGCCAGAAGCCCAGAACTCTGAGTCTCCCCATGGGTGGAAATGGCTCATGCACTTGGGCCATCATACCCTGTCTTCCTGGGCACATTAGCAGGAAGCTGAATCAGAGGTGGAGCAAACAGGCCCTCCAATTGGCATTCTGATGCAGATGGGGTTGTGTCCCAAGCAGTGCTTTAATCCATTGTGCCACAGTGCCCACTCCTATCTTTGACATTTTTACATGCTATTAAATTTGTCCTACTTCTTTAACACCAATCGCATGAAGGTACCATGGGTCAATTAACCATTTTACTAGTGAATATTCATTCTCACTGTTTGAATTTGTTTTCCTGTTGTAAAAATGTCATAAAAACAGTACCTACTAAAACAAACTGAATAGCATTCATTGGACTCTCATTTCTGCCCGACACTGTGATAGCTTCACGCACGCTAATTTCTGTATGCAGTTATTCATTGAAGCAGGTGCTTCACATATCCTCTGTCTGAGGACGGGAAACCTGTGATTCAGAGGGTAAGCTGGGCTGGGATTGGAATCCAAGTCTACCTGCAGACCCTCTATTCCTCACTCACATAGCACCCTGCCTCCTGGGGAACAATCTGGTAGCTACATTCGAGAGTACTTGAAAAAGTTCATAGAAAATGTCGATTATGAAAAAGCTACATATGAATTTCAAAACTTTTTTGCACCCAAATAAACTTAGCTTTCAATTTCAGTTTTCATGTAAGCACCTTCATATTTTAAACACAACCTTGGCTCTACTTTTTTGTTTAAGTTGCATAAGTTCTTACAGTGAATTGGGGTGAAATGCAGCTACAGGGACAGAGGACGTCCTCTCTAACTTTACTCCTCCTTGACTAGTACTACGCTCAACTCTGAAGCCTCACTTCACTTTCTTCACTTGTGGAATGAGGCTAACTCCACCTGCCCTGCCCATCTCAACTGTGCATCAGAACACAGAATCCAAGTGGGGACGTTGTGAGATGTGTGACCAGCTATGCAAATAGAGGGTAGCAGAACTAAAGGTGGGCTGGAAATGGTTTCCTGGGCAGAGCTTTTAGCACTGGGAGTGAATTTATCACTGAAAGCTGCAAGGTACAGCTGTTCAAAGGGGTAAATTGATTTGAAGAAATGATAGCATTTTCTGGCTCCGTGTAAATACACTGTCCATCGCATCTGTGGGGGTGCAAACATAAATAAACCCTCGACTCACTTGAAATAAATTACCCATCCAGGAGTTTCTAAAAATACGGCCCTTTTCTCTCTAGGTATCGATTCTTTCAGGGACAAACACTTGCCGAGTTCTGAAATGATGACAAATCACACTGTAATTTGTCGGCTCCTCTCAGGACCCTGATGAAGCCGTGTGCTCCACTCCTGAGCCTTAACTCAGCTCAGGGCTGGGTTTCTAAATCCAAAGTCATTCCAGATATGAGTGGCAGAGGGGGCCTGAGATCATCAACTGAGCTAATGGTCCTACTGTGGCGACTCCCGAGTCCCTGTTGTCTGGTGGATCCCACGGCATGGATGGCAGCCGTGGTGACGTCTTCCTCTCTTGTCAGCAACCTTCCTCCTGCAATGCCCATTCCCAGGTTCCATGTTCTTCTTTCCTTCCAGGCACTGGCTGCATGTCCTTTGTCTGGAGGACATATCAGAGGATATTTGTCCATTTTTCTTGGAGGGGTGATCTTGCTCTTTCCAGCCACCTCCTGTGGGCTCCTCTCCAACCCTCCACCCAGAGGGTCTGTGGAGAGGGGGCCACATGGGTCCTGTTGTCTCCACAGATGACTACTTGGGCCAGCTTGCTGTCACTCATTCAGGGGAAGCTGCTGGGATAGCCCAAGGTCAAGGGAATTGCCCAACCTTACTAATCTGCCAGGGTCCTTATTTTAACCTCACTCAGAGGTTTCTGATTCCCTTCAGAGACAGGTTAAGACTCCCTCACCATCCTATAGTTGTCTTAGCTTATGGATGAAGCTCACCTAGCTGACTTTTACTTTTTGATCCAAACTTTCATGTAAGGCACTGCTCTGTGATCAAAGTCCTATTTATTGGACAAATGCCTAGGGAGCACTCAAGAGACAGGAAGAGGTGAGCTCTTGCCAAAGTAGAGAGTGTGTGTCTCTTCAGCTAGATCTGCCTATCTGGAGCACTTTGTACGTGCCAGGCATGTGTCATTAAGGTCTTCTGGAGAATGCAGTATAGCAAGTGTCTCACTGCTGGCAAGTAACAGAGCCAGGATTGCAACTCACATCACTGGAATCCGATCATCATGGTCATCATCAGCACTCATCACCTTTATTCCTCCTCCTCCTGTCATTAATATCGTTGCTGCAACATTTGCTGGGTGTTGATTAGATACCAAGCACCAACTATTTCATTAATGTCATCTCCTTTAATTCTCACAATAGCTCCATCAGGTAGGCACCGTTATTATCTCTATTGTTAGATGGAAGAATGAAGGCTTCGAGAGAATCATGATTTCCCAAGTGCCATACAGCAGACAGCCTTTCACTGCAGGCTCGCTCACTCTGGAAGAGGCAGCTCGAGGCAGCTCTCAGAAGCACAGAGCTGTTTGGTTGCCCAGGCAGAAGGCCAGCATTTCTCCCCGTGGTCCTGTTTCCCTTTCTTTGTTCAATTCCTACTTTCCGTGAATCAAGTAACTGAGATGATAAATGAATTTATTCCCTAATATGAAGCAGAAAATACATAAACATGCTACAGCTGATGAGCAATGTCGGATTACTTTTTCCAAATATATTTGCATTTTAAAGTAGGGTCCCTACAAAGGGTAAGGGTTTTTAACTGCCTGGACAACATTCTTTTGAGGATCTTATATTTAATTTTTTTTAACATATAAAAGGTTTTATTTTTTTACCACCTCCTCTATGCAGCCCACTCAAACCAATCCCCATAGACCTTTGTATCAATCAGACAGCACTACTCTTTTTTTTTTTTTTTTTATGTGCTTCTGCTCAACACTGCTTGTTCCTCCATTTAACACTTCTGTGTCTGGATCTATTCATCCTCCAGTAAACTGTCAGCTTCCTAAGTTCCTGTAACACCTGTTTTAATGGGCATACCATAAAGAGTCGTTGAGGTCAAGTTAATACTGGATATGGTTACATTAGGAATGTAGGTACTGAACGGAGAGACAGGAAGCTGTGTAGACTGCTACACAAAGCTGTAAAAGACTGAGTCACACAATCATAGAAGGCGTCAGGTACATTCTTAGCTTTGTTTGGTGGAAATAAGTCATTGATTGTATGAGAATTCTTGGGTGCACCTTGTAAGACTGCAGGCAAAGCCCTAGATGCCAGCTCAGGCCAGCCTAGTCTCCCATTCATTCATGCTTGCACACACTCATTCATTTCTGAATACCTGTGATATATGAACCATAGGGGAAAGAGAGAGAGAGAGAGTCAGAGGGAAGAAGGGGGATATTGACACAAATCAGTTATGGCAGCCATAAAATGAGTTCCCAGTTTAGTTCAGGTGTGTGGATGGCGGTTATCTTTGAAAGCAAAAGAAAAGTGGGCCAAAGGCCAGTGGGTAATAACTCCCTGGGGTTGAGGTACTCCTTACTGACCTGTGTTTCTGATACAGCAGCCTGCCACTTCCCAGGGAGACTGGGGAGGCCAAGATGGAGTAATCACCTTAAAATACATTCCAGTAGCTAGAAAAGGCCATTTCCCTTGCAGTTGTCTCAAGTTTTATTTTTCTAAGCTTCAAAACTGTGATATCAAAGGGATCCATCAATGTAGTTGAGTCAGCGTCGGAGTGATCTTCTCTAATGGTTTGCCATGGATCCCAGTGTCCTGGCTGCCCACCCGCCACTCCACACTTCATGCACAACTCTCCGATTTCCTTTTCAGAAATTATCTTTCCTTCCTGGTTCAGAATCTTGACTGGCATGTAAGGCAAGACACCCTGCCTAGTGGATTCTCCCACTGTGGGGCTTTGACTTGAATGCAATGACCCAAGGCAGGGAGAGAAAAACAATACCATCAAGTAACTACTTCTCCCACCCCTGTCCAACCTGCTGCAGTTTCCAGGATCTTGTCTCTGTGCCTGCCTCTTCAGATTTCCTTTGGTTTTGAGTGATACTGTGTGCTCTTCTCCCTCTCTTCTCTACCTGCTCTAGTAATACTTGCATTTTAGTAAGGTAGAATCACTTTGTTATTTGCAAAGAACCCTAATGAAATTTGGGCTACTTGGGTGGGAGGATGATTTCACATCCCATATTGGAGTGCCTGGGTTCAAGTCCCAGTTCTGCTGCCAAATCCAGTGTCCTGCTAATGGACACCACCCTGGGAGGCAGCAAGTAATGGCTCAGTATTTGTGTCCCTGCCACCCACCTGGGGACTGGAATGGAGTTCCATCCTCCTGGCTTCGGCCTGGCCCAGCCCCAGGGCTGTTGTGGGCCTCCAGGGGGTAAACCAGCCTGTATCTCTGTCTCTTTCCAATAAAAGGACAATATTTTAAAAACTGGCTTACTCCCTCTTATATAAAATACTTCCTTCTGGGATTTTAAAAAATAATGACGTTTGTTTATTTGGTAAGGTGAGAGTTTACAAATGCTGCCCCTCATTTACTTCATCTTACTCGATCTTTCCAACTCTGGCATGAAGTGTCTGGGACAGGTTAGCTCTATTTTATTGAAGAGAAAACTGACTACTGATTATACTATGTATGTTGTCTAAGGTCACAGATCTTATTGGAACTTAGGTTTGTATGATGGTAAGCTTATACTTTTTCTTTGTTTAATGTCAACATTTAATGCTGTCTGCCAATTGAGCAGACCTCAGGGCCATTTTAATACTTTGTTCCCAAGATTTCTATATTGACAATCTTTAAACCTGTTTTCACATTCAAGGGTTCTATCTCTTAAAGCCCCATCTCTGTCTACCACATGGCAGCCTGTTCTTGAACTCAGACTTTTGTTTGTTTGTTTGTTTTGGTTGTTTCTAGGTATGGGTAATTCTGATTTTTTTTACTTTGGTTATATTCTTCTACTTTTAAAAAGTATTTATTTACTTAATTGAAATTCAGAGCAACAGAGAGATAGAGAGAGGGAGAGGGAGACAAGGTTGGGGGAGACAGTGGGGATCAGAGAAAAAGGTACTTTCCATTTACGGGTTTATCCCCCTGCCCCAAATGTCTGTAACAGTCAGGTATGGGCCAGGCCAGCCCCAAACCAGGAGCTAGGAACTCCATCCAGGTCTCCCACATGGATACAGGAGCCCAAATTCTTGAACCATCTTCCTGTGCATTCCAGGAAAGCTGGCAGAAAGCTGGATCAGAAGCAAAGCAGCCAGCACTATGATATGGGATGCAGGCTCTGTAAGTGGCAGCTTAGCCCCCTGTACCACAATGCTGACCCCTCACACAATTGCCATACCATGCACATGTAACTTGTTATGTCTTATTTTTTAATTGTCAAATACCAAGCTGACTTTGTAAGCCAGTGGTTCCTAATTGTTAGATTAAGCTACTACAACTTGTCTATAACTAAATATGCAACAAATTCCTATCTATAGGCAGAGTAAGAATAAGTCACACACACGTACCACTATTTTTCAAATTTCTATAGGAATTCTTGAGATTAATAATTTAAAAAGTCACTAAATTCATAGTAGCTTTTTGTTTTAATGTTTTAAGTAACAACCAATTTTTTTTATAGTTACAGAGGGTCTTATGGTAAAAAAAAAAGGATGGGACTCCTAGATGAGAGTTTTTAGAGGATAGGAAGCATGTCTGAGATAATTTTTGACGCCCTTCTATATCTATCAGGAAAAACAATTCAAGAAATATCTTGTTGACTGAAGAAAGAGAAGCCAGTCATACTCTCCTCCTCTCCAATGCAGAATGCATTTTTTATTGAGTTTCTACTATGAGCCAAGAATATGATAAGGACGAGTTGGACCAGTGATTGCCAAGCTTCTGTGCATCTCTGGGAGCCCATTTCTCTGGGATCCTCAGGCTACAGGACTGTCAAGAAGAGCCCCCTCTTTTCTCCCACTCCCCAGCTGGGGAAGGGGACGAGGGTGACAATACAGCTACAGTAACTCTCACTGTGGACTGCTCACCTGGACTGCGAGAAGCAGTAGAGGGTACTGGGTAGGAAGAGCATGCCAATGAAGGCAGATCTGTGGGAGGTCTGTGTCAACTTTGGAAGATTTTTATTTAGAGTTGCTGCTATAGTTTACTAGTCTGTCGAGATGGTGAAAGCAAATGTTCTTCACACCCCAGCTGCTGAGTGAGGTGACTGAGGGTTGCTTCCTGGTATAGAAAAGAAACAGCACCCTGATTTCTGAGAAGCCTATCTGAAAACTAATGAGTTACCAGCATTTGATAAATCTTTCACTTTCTGATAGACTAAAGTTCTTTCCAAGATAACCCACAACTGACTGGCAGTTACTCTCCTTTGGCTCTGGATGAGGAAATAGTGTGCAGGTTCACACCCTGAAGGTCCCTGCCTACCCCAGCTCTTGGGCAAACAAACAGGGATTGTGGGTTTGTGTTTGGCATAGTGCTTAAGGCACTGCTTGGGGCCTCCATATGCCAGACCAGAGTGCCTGGGTTTGAGTTCTGGCTCTGCTTCCAACTCCTGCTTGCTGCTAATGTGCACCCTGGGAGAGAGCAGGTGATGATGGCTCCAGCTCTTGGGTCCCTGCCACCCATGTGGGATTCTCAGGTTGCGTTCTGGGGCTCCTGGCATCAGCCTGGCTTAGTTTTGGCTGTTTCAGGCTCTTGGGGAATGAAGCAGAGAATAGAAAATATCTTTCTCTCTCTGCATTTCCAAAAACCAAGATCGCCATGAACTGGGCTGTGTGAGGGAGGCTCTGTGTAAGGATTCCTAACTGTCTGAGTTCTCCAGTTCCAAACAGACAAATATTTTCTTTCCTTTTCAAGGCTAACTAAATGCAATTTTTAGATCTTGCTGTGGCACTTCCCCAACCTATGAGGTATGCCAAGCAAATACTCAGAAAAGGAGGGTTTTGAAAAATGTCATTTCCAAAAGGGATTCATTATTGGTGAGGTTGTTCATTAACAACGGTTTGTTGGAGCACATAGTCAGTTTGTACCTCTCTGGTTTCCTCCTGGAGTCCTGGAGTTCGCTACAGTATCTGGCACAAAGAAAGTCTCCAGACAGTATCTGGTGAGTGCAGGAGTGACTGGCATGGTGCCTGATGTATGAGCAGCTGGCACCAGTTTGGCAGTGGCAGCTTAAGGGAGTAATACATAGGCAATCCATTTTTTGTACAAATTTTTCTTGTTCTGGCTAACTGAGACATAAGCAAGTGATCTGTGATCCAATATCTTATACTTCATATTTCGGCCACAGGGACCACAAATAAGACAGTATGGATTTTAGTTCAAGAAACTACATTAAGGAGGGTGGCATTTGGTCTAGTAGTTGGGATGGCACTGGAGTCATCTGTGTTCCATGTCAGTGTTCGTGAGTTCCAGTCCTGGTTCTGCTCCCAATCTCAGCTTCCTGCCGGTACATGCCCTGGAGAATAGGGGATGGCTCCAGTGACTGGGAGACCCAGAGTGGAGTCCTGTCTCCTGATTTAGCTATGGCTACAGTGGGCACTTGTGGAGTGAGCCAGAAGATGGGAGATCTCTGTTTCTCTCAACAAAGAAAAAAAAAAAACTACATTAAGTTGCTCACAGAAGATAGAATCATAATGTGTCACCTGTGCTGGTAAACAACCACAAAATTAACCACAAAATTTCTAGTATTCGCTCTGGCAATAGGAGAACCTCCTCAGAGTGAAATTACTCAGTGAACTCCATTGAGAGTGGCAAGAACAAACTCTATGGTAGTACAGAGAATAGATTGACTGGGTTCACTGTACAAAATACTGCCTAGGCAGAGAGGGTATTTTGAAAGAGGAAATAGCAGCAGGCATCATAGGAAAGAGAGACAAAGGATACTGGGGCACTCTCGTTAAGGATTGATGACCTTGGTTGTACATAAATTAGGCTGATATAGAGTACTTCCAAAAATTCATAGAAAATTGAATTAAAAGATAAATTCATTTTGGTGCCAAAATTTTGAAATCCATGATAGCACTTTCATAACAGCTACTTTTCATGAGCTTTCTGAAAACTGTATAGCATCGAGGGGTCTTGGATATAATAGGTATCTACTGCTGTGCTGCCCAGAATGCTCCTTAGAGCAGTGTTAGCTGTTAAGTTCAAGTGAAGGATGCCACTGACAGCATCCTTCCTCTCTGACCAGGGTTAACTGGTCTAGGGTTGGGTTCATGAGACCATGCAGGTCAATTAGTTTCTTTAATAATAGAGATATCAGGGGAGGTTTCTAGTCCTTGGCTGGATGGTGAAGCTAAAGCACTAGTACCACTGGTACCATGTTTCCTTCTATGTAATAGAATCTGATTTGAGGGGTCAAAGCCAAACATGGAGAGAAACAGAGACAAGAGATGGATGTCACATGAGGTTACTTCAAAAAGTTTATTGACAACTGAAGTTAAATTTATTTTGGTGCACAAATTTTTAAAATACATAGTGTTTTCATAATGTGTGTTTCTAATGAACTTTTTGAAGACCCTACATACTAACAAATTCTCGGCTTCTGGTTCCACATGACCTTGTAAGTTACCCTTGTATTCTTCCAATAAATTACCTTCTCTAAGCTTACAATTAATGATTAATCCATATATTAGATTAGTATGGTTCTCATTTCAGACATCAGCTATTTCTCACAATGATTTTAAATACAATAATCCTTAGTAGTTACAGCGGCAGTGAGGGCCAAAATTAAAATGTAAATATGTTATCTTAGGATATGGAGGTAGTGGGAAAGAGCAACATTTTAACACCTTAATGTGATTAAATCTTTCACATAACCTAGCCAAGCTTTCAAAGACTATCTGTCTGGGAGGGAGAGAGAGAATGAAGGGAGAGAAAGGGAGGAAGAGCAGGAGAGACAGAGGGAGAGAAAAGGCGAGAGAGGGAAGGAGAAAGGGAGATAAGGATATAGAGTGAGTGAGGGAGGGTTGGAGAGAGAGAAAGAAATTAATTCCAGGACAAAGCCAGGAACCATGAACTCCATCCAGGTCTTGTACATGTGTGGCAGGGACCTAAGTACCTGGTCCATCACCACTTGCTAATTCCCAAAATATGTAGTAACTCGCAGCTGGAGTCAGGTCCTGAAGCCAGATATCAAACCCAGGCACTCAAAACAGAATGCGGGCTTCTTAACCCATAGGCTAAAAGCCTACCCTCCCAAAGACTTTTTACCCAAAGTGTGCAAATAATGCTAAATACTGGGAAGAGGAGATCTCCCATGTCTCCATTGCATGTGTGTGCTTGTATCCAAACAGAAGACTGGAGGACAAGCTCATCAAAGAAGGCCAAATGTGTGCAGAAAATAAAAATGACCATTTTTCACAGGGTTGTACTCTCACTGTCAAGTTATTTTTATTGTAAATAATAAAGATTGCATAACTGCAGTATTTTCATATAGAAATTATATTTATTTTAAAAGTAAAAACTGCATATAAAGGGATCTAAGAATTACTTTAACAATGGGCAAAATATTTAGCTATATCAGAATTGAGTTCTAAATCTGGCTCAATGCTATTTTCTGAGTTGTCTGACAGATTAAATCTCTATTTAAATTTCTACATCTCTAAGATGTTACTTATTCTTTTCTGCTTCAAAGGGTTATTGTAAGGGTCAAATATCAAAAGGTGATGGTGGTTAAGGACTTTGCCTGATGAGAGAAAAAGATTGACATATTTAATATTGATGAGGTGGAATAAAAACTTCTAGTCCTTTATTTGAATTGAAATACCAGCATGAACCTTTATGTATTTAGTCTTCTAAAAAAGCCTTAGTTGGGGCCGGCATTGTGGCTCAGCAGGTTAACACCCTAGCCTGAAGTGCCCGCAACCCATATGGGCACCGGTTGTAACCCCGGCTGCTCCACTTCCAATCCAGCTTTCTGCTATGGCCTGGGAAAGCAGTAGAAGATGGCCCAAGTCCTTGGGCCCCTGCACCCGCATGGGAGACCTGGAAGAGGCTCCTGGCTCCGGATCAGTGCAGCTCTGGCTGTTGTGGCCAACTGGGGAGTGAATCATCAGATGGAAGACCTCTCTCTCTCTGTTTCTGCCTCTCCTCTTTCTGTGTAACTCTGACTTTCAAATAAACAAATCTTTAAAAAAAAAAAAAGCCTTAATTCTGTCCATTTAAGTGGCACCGAAACAATGATCAACGCAATAACAATTAGCACCTCTAGTATGCACTAACTGTGTTTTCTAAGTATCATTCCTACACTAAGAACCAGATCTATCCAACACCTCCGAGGTCATGTTAAAAGAACTCAGCTGACATTTTTCTTCTTTTGAACAGCCAATAAGACAACACCTGCACTGACATGACAGACAGTATGTGTAGATCCCTTGGTTCTTATTGACCCTAAAAATGAAAAACTCATGGGACACCTTTGATGGATGCAAGCAACCAATTCATTATTTTGAAAACTGGTAAATAAAAGAATCAAACACATATCCTACATTTCCTATACAGAGGGTACCTCAGAGTAGCCAAGTGTTCAACAATGGAAAATTTTTCTTTATAAATAGTGTATTACCATTTACAAATTCCATTGAATTAATGGATCTAAACAACCAACACCAATGAGTATTAACTTTGAAAAAAGACATTCTGTGCTTAAAGTTGGACACGTTATATTGCCTATGATGCAACATTGACATACATATGCACAAAGACGAGATCTAACCCGATTTAGGCACTAGATCCACCTACCAACTCAGATTCGTAGTGTATAGGGAAACATGATAAGCGGCACTACAGGGAAACAAAAGCCAGACTATGGACAACTTCATAGTGCTAACAATGTGGATTATTAAGCAACAAAAATTAAATATGCAAGAGAAAAGAGAACTACGAAGAGGACAAATGGCATAAAGGAAGTTTAAGAAATTGCTCTCAATATCTGGATCCTGATTCAAACTGGAAAACACCAACCACTGATTCAAAGCTGATGCCAAGCATTGCTGCTAATATTTTAGGTGTGGTAATGATGTATTTAAAAAACCTATCCTTTGAGCTACACTGTGAAATATTTATATGAAATGTTATAATGTTGAAGATCTGCTTAAAAGTGTATGTAGACACTAGAGTAGAGATATAGAAAAAACAAGATTGTTATCAATTATTTAAATTAGGTGATGGATACATTAAATTTTATATTTTTTTTCTAGTTTGTATATATTTGAAAATTTCCATAATAAAAAAAATTCTGCCAGTGTCTAAATCTGAGCTCAGTCAATTGTTAGTATGGTTACTTGATGCCTGATCTGTAAGATGTAGAAACTAGTGTCAAACCCACAGGATTATTTTTGAGGAGAGAAAGGTAATAGATATAAAACACTTAGAAGAATTGCATATGGTTCACAGTGTATGTTCAATCAGGTTTTCTTCTGATATTATTTCTTGTTATATATTATATAGATTTTATCTAATCCAATAAAATGTGATTTGTGTTGACCATGTTGGCAGTGATTAAACAGGTAACAATCACTAAAGATTATTCTTGAAGAAACTTTGCGATGACCTATAAGGAACAGTTCTCCTTACACAATTCATAGGAAAGCAGGCCTTTTCCTGGTTCCCAGGGCAGGCTGGATTGAGAGGCCTGGTAGCTCCCTTTTGCTTCATGCAGGGTTTATCATCACTGACAGGGGGTGTTGACAAATTTATCCCTACTGAATCTCAACTTTTTAAAAATATTTTCCTGAGTATGATAAAATCAGTACACATTTTCAGTGCAGAGAATCCCATTAGCCATTACTCACTGAGCAAACGGCTTCAAACCACTATTGGCAGAAAGCAAGCTGGTTAAAAGACAGACACAATGGAGAATTTTTAGCTTGAGCAGCAAGCAAGCACAATTATTACATTCATCAGTGATGCCCTAGTCCAGTGCTTTGCAAACTTCAACGTGCCCATGAATCACGTGGGCATCTTATCAGAATGCAGATTCTGGTCAGTCTGGGGTGGGGGCTGAGACTGCACATTTCTGACAAGCTCTTCAGTGATGTGAGAGCAGTGTGGATCCTAACTGGCAAAGCAAGTCCCTAGCTGGCACTGGGAAGTGATCTGAAACACCTTTTAGTTGGGCTTCGGCATCAACAATTTGGAAATAATTAGAAACATGTTTGAGCTGAAGTTCTAACTGCAAGAATTCATTTCTGAGTCTTTGGCTTTGAAAACTATTCCATTTACCAAAAAGAATAGCACAAAGTCTTTTTCAGGTGTCAAGTCATTCCTGTGTTAAAATCCTTTTAGGGTGGGTATGTGGTGCAGTGGGTTACGCTGCTGCTTGTGAAAAGGCTGGCATCCCAGGTATGCCAGAGTGCCAGGTCCCAGGTATTCTGCTTCCCATACATCTCCTTGATAATGTGTGTGGCAGCAGCAAATGATGGCCCCTGCAAGCCACGTGAAAAACCAGGGGGAGTTCCGGGCTCCTGGCTTCAACCGGCCTCTGCATTTGTGTCCATTTGGGGAGTGAATCAGCAGATGGAAGATCTCCCTCTCTCTCACCCACTCTGTCACTCTGCCTTTCAAATACATAATAAAAAAAATTTTAAAGAAAAACCCTTTTATAAGTTTCAGGTATCAGAATATTACCAAAGAGTAAATTGTACAATTGTTTGTTTGAAAATTTATTTTAAAGAGCTACAGAGAGAGGGGGGAGGCAGAGAGAGAGAGAGAGAGAGAAAGAGAAAGAGACAGAGAGAGACATGGAGGGAGGGAGGGAGGGTCTTTCTTCTGCTGGCTTACTTCCCAGATGGCTGCGTAGGCTAGGTAGAAGCCAGGGGCCAGGAGCTTCTGCCACTTGGGTGGCAGGGGCCCAGGCACTTTTGTCATTTTCTGCTGCTTTCCCAGACTGAAGCTGGGAGCTGGATGAGAAGAATAGCTTGGACATGAACTGGTGCCCATATGTGAAGATGGCACTACAGGCAGTGGCATCACTGGTTACACAACACCAGTCCCAACTTAATTCTCTCATCAGGTCCTCTTGCCCGTTGTACAGGCCTTAGTATAATCCTATTTTTGGATTTCTTTACCCTTCCCAGTCCTTTTCCCAACAACAAGATATGGAAGTAAGTATTTCACAAAGACATCAATAATTTTGTTATTCAAAGATGATTCCCTGGGGCTGGCACTGTAGTGTAGCAGGTAAAGCCACTGCCTGCATTGCCAACATCTCATATGGGGGGCAGTTTGAGTCCTGGCTGCTCCACTTCCCACCCAGCTCTCTGCTATGGCCTGGGCAAGCAGTAGAAGATGGCCCAACTCCTTGGGATCCTGCGCCCATGTGGGAGACCTGGAAAGAAGCTCCTGGCTTCGGATAGGTCCAGTTCCAGCCATTGTGGCCATTTGGGGAGTGAACCAGTGGATGGAAAACTTGTCTCTGTCTCTCTCTCTGCCTCTGTAACTCTGCCTTTAAAATAAATACATAAATTTTAAAAATCAAAATAGATGACTCACTATAAAAGTCTCAAATGGAAAAAAAAATTGCTTTGGACCAAATTGAATTCTGGAAAAAACATTTTGAAACCCACTCTTGGGCCACAGTGAGACTAATCCAGAGTGTTCCAGAAGGAAGGCTACTTCTGGAAGGTCTTCCAGATTCACTGAAATCTGCACAGGAAAGGGAGGAATGAACGACCCAGGCCTACAGGGTCGTCTGCTTCCCCATCACTCCTCACCTGCTCTGCAACCCTGACCAAAGGATTGTGTTCCCAAAGTTCCAGAGAAACATTCAAAGTATTTGTGTCGAAAAGCAGTTCTGAGGTTTACTGAGTTTGGAGAGCTCAGAGTTAAAGGCAATTTAGCAGACTTGTTGACTTGGCCATAGACCATGATTTTTGAGAGCCAAGCTTCTTGGGAGAAGTGTTCGGCAGAAGCTACCTTGAGCAATACTGGCCCACAGGAGCTGGGAAGAAGTCTCACCAACTCTGATGTAAAAGAACATAGGAATCTTTCATCACCCATGGGACAGTACAAACAGGTGTCAGCGAGTGCATACGATGGGTACTTTCTAGAACT
Organism: Oryctolagus cuniculus; assembly: GCF_964237555.1. Classification (NCBI taxonomy): domain Eukaryota; kingdom Metazoa; phylum Chordata; class Mammalia; order Lagomorpha; family Leporidae; genus Oryctolagus; species Oryctolagus cuniculus. The sequence goes on from NC_091437.1 coordinate 47,620,538, forward strand.
CTCTATGAACAGAAAACCCTTTGGCAAGGAAAAGTTCTCATAATAGGGATTCAGAGGAAAAATGAATTGAAAAAAAAAACCACTTATTATTTAAAAGTCGCAAAATTTCCAAACCAACTCTATATGTAGGTGTTCAAAATCTTTGAAACAATTGGTGAGAGTTGTCTTTTCGGTGCCCCAGAGTTTTATCTGTAAAACGGGGACAGTAACGCCTACATCTCAGGGTGGTCGTAAGGACAAAGGGGGACAGCACATGTAAAGGTACTGGCACGCCGCGTGAAGCACCCAGACACTGCTTTCCCCCTCATTATTATATGTCTTTTCAGAAGTAATCAAAGTGGTGATTTCCTTTGTTGTACAGGTTTCTAAGAAGGTGGTGACAGGTCCATGTTAAGAGCATCTGGGGGAATATTCTCAAAATGTGTGAGCTCAGGCTCCTACTCAGCTCTGGTGAGTCACGATTTAATGTGGTGACAGAGAAGGATGCACACATATTTTTAAGCTTCCTCTGCAGTGATTATGAATATACCCCAACACCGGTAATACATGTGTAGCAAATTCTTCAGTGCTGATCCCATCCCTCCTGTAGTAGTTCTGGGATGTATTCCTTTTTTTTTTTTTAATTTATTTGACAGAGTTAGAAAGTGAGAGAGAGAGAGACAGAGAGAAAGGTCTTCCTTCCATTGGTTCACTCCCCAAATGGCTGCTATGGCCGGTGCTGCGCCAATCCAAAGCCAGGAGCCAGGTGCTTCTTCCTGGTCTCCCATGTGGGTGCAGGAGCCCAAGCACTTGGGCCATCCTCCACTGCCTTCGCGGGCCACAGCAGAGAGCTGGACTGGAAGAGGAGCAACCGGGACTAGAACCTGGCACCCATATGGGATGCTGGCGCTGCAGGTGGAGGATTAACATAGTGCCCCATGGTGCTGGCCCTGGGATATATTCCTTGTACTAAAAGGTTTCTGTCGTTACGTGTTTGGAAATACAGCATACTATCACCTGCCCTTCTCCTCCATGGAGCTTATTAAAACATCAGAGAAATTCTGGAGTACACAATAGTTGAAAACTTGTAACCTACAGTCTTCTGATCTTATTTGACCTTGCAGCATTTATTTTTCTTGCAATTCTCGTCAAGTTCTTCATGCAACACACTGGGGAAATTCTATGGCATAGAGTTAGCCAAAGTGAATACTAGCCATATTAAATCTTTCTTTGTGCTAGATACAAAGGAGAGGCAAGGTAACAAAGAGCAATTAAAGCTCCTCCTCCCCAGGGAGTTGGTTGAGCCTACATTTATTCTTCCTGCCACCTGCTACTTATGTACAGAAAGAATACTGCAAGTGATAAATGTGTGGTTGTAAGAAAGCATCTTTGGGTAAACTTGAGGTGACAGGGAAGGGTCAGGGACACGTGAGTTGCTGTAGACTTGGCGAGCTTGGGCCTGGGATAAAACTGCCTTTGAATCCTGGCTCCAATGCATCCCAGCTCAGTGGCCTTGGGCAGATTGTGTGAGCTCTCTGTGCTCCAGTTTCCTTTTGTGAAAATGGGACATTAATAATCTCTACCTCATTAGATTGTTATGAGGATAAACAAAGCAATCATGCAAATCCCTCAGAATGGGCTCAATAAAGTTAATTGTTGGGGTTGGTGTTGTGTTTCAGGGGGTTAAACTGGCACAGAGTTGGCACGGTGAGTCCTGGTTGCTCCACTTATGATCCAGCTAATGTACCTGGGAAAGCAGCAGAGGAAGGCCCAAATGCTTAGGTGCCTGACTCTCACATGAGAGACCCTGAAAAAGCTCTAGAATCCTGGCTTTGGCCTGCCCCCCCACCCCGAGCTATTGTGGCCATTTGGCAGATGGACGATCTCTCTCTGTCTCTCCTTCTCTCTGTAACTCTGCCTTTCAAATACGTAAGTATTTATTTTAAACAAATTCATTGTTACTATTGACAGGGAAAAATGCACTTGAGCAAAGGAGAAGAGTCCAGAACTGAAACAGAACAGAGAATTCTGCAAACCTTCAGCTCAAACTTCCTTTGTTTCACCTCTTTGTCTCTCGCTCTCACTCTCTCCCTTCCACTCTCGCTCTCTTGCTCCCTCTTGTTCTCTCTCCTTCCCTTCCTGCCTCTTTGCAAATGATCATGCCAAGCATCCTTTGAGAATTCAGGGCTAGAGTTCAAGAGACTTATTAAATTGGCTGCTCTGTAGTACTCGAGTGGGAATGACCCTTTCAACCTGCTCTTCATTCCAGTTAAATCCCAAACTATCTAATTAATATGCAAGAAATAGTTTGTGAAATGCTGCCCAAGATGTAAAGTAAAGCCACTGGATAAAATGCAACAGCACTAAAATAACTGCCTCAGAGAGTGAAACTGATTCAGGACTGGATGAAGAGGTTTGGACTGGGGAGCCGAAAGGGAGGTTTGTAAGCAGATACAAGTTTCACTGCTTCTCGAACTTCAAAGAGATGAAATAGAATGAACTAGAAAGTCTTTGAATGCCTTCATGTGGTCGGGCTAAGGTGTCAGTCTTACAGACTCACACACATGTTCACTTATGTCAACGTGTAATTATATATCTCTTTGCGAGCTATGGATAAAAAGGTGTGACAGTGTCTGGTCAAGAAAGCAGGCTGCAGGGCATTGAGCCCAGAAACAGATAATGACTGCTCGTCTAGAATGACTTTGTGAACTTGGACCAGATCTTATCCTGCCTTTTCATAAACATGGGGTGGACTCAGCCAACGTGGCACAGACAAGTAAAGGAGATAAAATTCAGAGACCAAACCCCAGTTCAGGGGTTCAATCAGAAACTGGAGAACGATGCACAGATGAAGCTGCTGTGACAACGGTAGCACCATGGTGGTCTGGTGGGGGTGGTGGCTTCAGCCCAGGAGCAGCAATAGCTACTGCTTGTTATTTATCTAGCAGGTACTGAGCACTGTACTTTGTTCTTTACTTTTCTTATCCCATTTGGATCTCACAGAAAAATATCGAATAGCTATTATCCCCATTGTAAGGATATAAGATCAGACTTCTGGGGGCTGAATTGATCACACAAAAAGGGTTTTATGAGAACAGTTCATCAGGTGCAGGGAGAGGTAAGGTGAGGTGTGATGAGTGTCACCTCTTCAGAAGTTTCAGTCTAGAAAAATGAACTCCTGCTCACGAGAATTTCAGAGGAAAGACACATTTCCCTATTTTCTCCTACGTCCCCCCATCCATTCAATTTTTCCCCAGCCAGAAGTGGCAGGCTTTTGAAGCCAAGTGATACGAGTCTGTTCTTTCTCACAGTAAGAGAAAGATACCAGAGTAGAAATCAACTCCTGTAAGGAACATTTTAACTGGAAATTAAAATATCACACACAGTTTCAACTGATCAACACATGCGCCTACAGAAGCCATTGGTGTTAATACCAACTATTTACTGGTCTCTTATCATGTACAGATTTATATGCTAACTAAATCATGTATACATCACTTACTTATCAGGCACAAATCACATCGCCATTTCCCTGTGCAGAAGGTACTGTATTTATACCCGTTTTCCAGATGAAAACTAAGATGTGGGAGGGAAATAACTTGTCTGGAGTGAGTTATTTAGTAAGTTGAAGGGATTGGTCTTTGAACCCATAGAATCCAAAGTTTGAGTCCCAGACCAGCAAACAATATTGATTTCTTGATAACGTCCAAGATATCATGAATATAAATGTAGAGATTAAACAAAAATATCCATAATTGCTTCTTGTCCTTGGAGAGGTTTTAGTACTCTTGAGAGGGCAAGGAATGCACAAATGGGAAAATAGCTAATAATGTAAGCTTATTTTTTTCAATAATGGGAAAATGGAATTAAAAGATGTTATTTTGGTGGCAAAATTTCTGAAATCCATGCATAGAAAGGTCTTCAAAATTCATGAAAAATGCACATTATGAAAAACTATGCATGGGTTCCAAAATACTTTTGCATCAAAATAGACTTGCCTTTTAATTCTGTTTTCCATGAGCTTTCTCAAGTATCCACTTACCTTGCTACAGGTTGGGAGGGATCAAAAGACTCTTAGAGAATATTCATGTGAGGAGAGATTGCTAGAGCTGAGCTGGACAGAATGAACAGGGATTGGATGGGCACCGAAGGGTGGCTTGGTCCCAGGGAAATTGAACAACTATGAAACTCCTCAATTTGGAGCAGAGAGCATAGTTTTTTCAATTGAACACATTGAGTTCTGACAAGGAACTCTGAGGTATTCAGTCAATTATTTAGTTCTAAGTGTCAGTTTCCTTATCTGTGATGTGAGGACAGTACTCTCTTCAGAGACTACTTCTGAGAAGATTTACTGATTCTAAAACACCTAAGGGAAGGAGACATCTGCTTCTCTCCCTTCCGCCCAGCAGGTTAAGTTAAATTTCCCACTAGGGCCGGCTTGCTACTTCCCTTTGACCTTAACCGTTGAAGACCTCGGAAAGAGCCCTACCTGCTGGGTGAAACCTTTGACAACACGCCGCTGCTTGAGGTTGGTCTCTCCATCCAGGTTAGCGGTTTCCAGGTGGCAGATCCCACTGGGGTCCGAGGAGAAGAGGAGGAGTATGTCCGCTGGGATGACCTCGTTGCACCGCATCTGGACAAAGTCTCCCACTCGCACATCCTTCCAGCACTTCTGCACGTACCTCTGCTCTTTCCTTGGGTGAGAGAAAGATGTGTGTCTGAGTCAGCTTTATTATTACTCAATTAACAGGAGACTAATGCAGGAAGGTCCCACTTATACCTAAGTATATCCCAAGTGAGCTCATCCTAAGATTGCTCAGTATTTTCATTTGCCCCAAATGACCACGAACATGATCTTTCTAGACCAGCTAGGCAAGGTCTATAGAATCTCACTCATAAATGATTTATCTTCATGATTATTTAGAATTTTGGTTGACTGTTGCCTGTTGACCAGGTTTTGTGAGCAGCCCTTTGTTCCCAACAGGAGAAATATTTTAAAAGAGAGGGTAACTCTGCTTTCATAATAACGTGATACTCTTAATATATGTGATTTGGGGACAGATGTTAGGCTTAGTCAACAGTAAAGATGTCAGTTAAGATAATAACCATCTTGAACATTTGGGTTCAACTTCTCACATGGGCTCCTGACTCCAGATTCTAGTAAATTCAATCTCTTGGAGACAGTGGAGATGTCTCAGTTGGACTGGGTTCCTGCTACCTACATATGAGTCCTGGATTAAGTTCCTGGCTCTCAGCTTCAGCCTCAGTACAGTCCTGATTGGTTCACTTCCCCCATGCTAGCAACAAAGGATAGGAGTGTTTTCTTTCTCTCTCCATCTTGCTGCCTCTCAGAAAGTTCAAAAATTACTTCATTTACCAGAATAGCCATTAATCATTGGAGAAATCAAAGTTGCAAAGAACTGGGATACAGGAAAAATCATCTCTGAGTACGGAATGATCAGAGTAGGATAGGTGAGGATACTGGCCGTTGCCCTAGAGGATCTGGAGCAGTGCTGAAAGGGAAGACTGGACAGTCTGGGAATTAGAAAGCAGACACCATGAACTTTCACGAGATGGGCCCCACAGTAACCCTAGAATCAGGGGGCTGAGGAAATTATGCACTTTAGCTTTCCATACAGTTTATCAAGCTCAGATAAACAGTCCAGGAATAATTGCAAATTTAGCATTTCTAATGCATGCTGAGTATTAATATTTCATTTACTTGCAAAATAACCACTGCAGTAGATGTATTAATAACATTTCACAAATGAGGAAATAGAAGGTAAAAAAAAAAAATTCTCAAAGTCTCACAAAAGCAGAGCTGGAACTTGAGCCCAGGCCCAGCTTGACATCAAAGCACCCAGATTTCATGGTTCAGGAAGGCAGTACTTTCAGGTGATACCAGTGCCTTAGCTTTTCCACATCCAGCAAAGGGATTCCTTATTTCCTTAGGCAATACATTCCATTGTCAAGAGTCTCATTTCAGCAAGTCTTCCTTCTGCCCAGTCCAATATTTAATAGGTTCTGTTCTTTAAGGCAACATGGCTTATCCCATCTTCCACTATTCTTGAAATATTTTAAGATGCTCATCAGTTGTCCTAGAAAGCCTTGTGGACATGCAAGTCAAACTTAACTTTCTGTGTATCCTCCAGTACTCCTGTGTAGTACAGTTTTAAGGTTTGACCTGGAGATGTGGGTTCTTCTCAAGTTGCATCTGTCACTCTTAAAATGTAGGATTTGGCATCAAGCCAATATTGCACATGTGGGTGTTTTCTTGAGAAGCAGAGAGAGAGGTAAGGAGGGAGGGAGGAAGCGGGGAGAGAGAACTTGAGTGAGCATGAGCTCCCATTTGCTGGGTCATTCTCCAAACAGCTGTAATGATCCTGGGCAGGGCCAAAACCAAACTCGGGAACTTGGAACTCAGTGTTGGTCTTCCATGTGAGTGGTAGGAAACCAAGTGAGCCGTCACCTCTCACGTTCTGTATTAGCTGCAGTCAGGATGCAGAATCAGAGCCAGAGCCAGGTATTGAGTGTATTGAACCCAGAAACCTCAATATTGCATGTGGGCACCTTAACTGGCATCACAACCAAACGCCTACCTCACGTCTGGTCTTTTTAAACTGAGCCCAGCCGGTCTGATGCTGAGCACCGTCAGGCCTCAAGAGGCAGGCCCTCTCCTGCTGTGTTTTTCCACTGATGCTGAGCCCCTCTGGGCATGTTGTTGTTTCTGTTTCTGCTGGGTTCTGAGCTGCCCTAGGCATGACAGATCTACTCTTCCACAGAGAAAGAGATATGACTGGAATTTCACTTTTCTCCTTTGCTTTCATCCAAGTCTTTGAGGAAGATGAAGGGTTTGGTGCTTTCTTGCTTTCCTTGGGAGGAGCCCTAGGTTAGACATACGTAGATTCTATCTTTTGGGTCATCAAAGATCTTCCTGGAGGACCTTCCCAGGTCCCTGAAATGAAGGTGCTTGCATTTGGAAGATTTGATCAGGTTCCATAAAATTATCAGGAACATTAGAATTGGGGAGCACTCTTATAGCTCGAAAGAACCCCAGAGTTCTGCAGAAGTGCCCATGGCTCTGGGGAGCTCAGTACCACAGACATGGCTGAGTCAGTGCACTGGCACTATCATCCATGTGGTTCGAGACCATTTCCGGGTATTCTGGGAGCAAGGTGCCTGTAGCATTTTAGTACTAATTCTGCCTTACATGCAAACGCATTTATCAGCTTGCCAAGCACTTTTCAATTGATCAGCTTTTTCTATGTTTCTATTCACCCATATCACTTTTATGTCTATGAACAGGGACAGCCACCCCAGGTGTTTCCCTGTGTCATTTTGGCAATCGTTTGTTTGCTTAAAAACCTGTTTATGTCCTCATGGTAGATACTCTTCTACCAAGAGTGCCATTGTAACTGTTAAACATTTCATGGTCTCTCTGATGATTCAAAGAATGATTCTATTTTTCCAAAGTGGCCCTGGGAATATCTTTGCAATGTCCAAGGATAAAGCTAAAGTCACTGGAGCTCTTCATACTCTCAATGAGAAAAGAAATCACATGGCATAAAGGGAGGACTGCATTTCCTGTTGCTATTTTTCTTTTAGAGAGGATGTACTGAAAAAGAAAAGGTTTGTTCAACACTGCAGCAAAATTGCTTCAAGAATGAGGGTTCATCACCCAGCTTGCCTGCATCTTCCCCTTCTTCCTCTCCTTTGGCTTCTGTGTCCTATTGGACAGTGCCTCTAGCGATGTGGGAGATCAGTTCATTGTTATCATCTCAACGTCGCACCTGGCATTTGGGATGGACTTCAGGGACAACACCTTTGACTCTGAGAAATATCCCGATGGCCAACACTTCCAAAGCATACCAGTTCCCTGAGGTTTGGCAAATGCTGGTTAGAGCTGCACATAGAGGCACACAGAGTCAAGGTCAACACACCTCTACCTATGGACACCAAATCTCATTTTCTTCTAATAAAGGACTCCACTGCTTATTATGGGTTGTACGTTATTCAAATGACGGGATATAAAGTTAAATTCATGGTGTACAGGTGTCCATGAATAGTCCCTTACGTGAGCTGGGCTGCAGTGTTGTCTGGGCAATTCCTGTCATTATGTAGGCATCACATGGTCAGTGGAGCCACTCTCAAACCAAGCCAGTACAACCTCTCTACATTGTTCCTTGAAACCCAAGCAACTCACAGATAACCTTGTAATAGTTTCTTCTGTCTTTGCTTTGGATGGGACCCTCTCTTCCTTAGGCTGACATGCACTAGTGGAGGGACATTCTCAGTCACTGTTGTGGGTTTGCCTTCCCCAAGATGGTGACTGCCCATCTCCATGACTGTGCACCTCACTCAGAGCCATACACACCCCAGCATCCCCACTGGGTGACGAGCAGTACTGAAGCCAGGGGATCAACATGACTTTGAGGTGTTTACCTTAAAGGAAGAGTTTCTGAGGGGAGGGGGGCATATTTTATTAACTTAGCTGGTACATAATTTGAAGGATTACCCTTATAGGCAAACTCTGTAGGAATTTCAGAGATTTAAAAAAAAAAAGGGAAACCAGGGGCCTTGTTTTCTTGCATGTGGCCATTTTGCACATGTCACCCTATTCTCTAGGGCCCACTGTGTCTTCTCAAGTGTGAGGACAGTGTTTATAGAGAAGCCAGGGAGACACAGCCTGAGAGCATCCAGCCCGGGATAGTGATGAGTGGTCAAGTGCAGCATGTTCCAGCAGAAACAGCATGCCCCAGCACAGAGTGACACCCAGACGTGACCAGCAGCTGGCTGCGGGCTGCCTGTGAATGTCATTCCCTCACTGATAGCCCATTTGGAACAGCCGTCCCAGGTGGGCTTGCCCACACACTCCTGATCACCCCTCTATTCAGTGAGTCCACACCTGGGAACTGACTGCTATTTTAGCTTCATGCAATGTTCACTGCTGTTTAAAAATAAGACAAATCAACGTGGCTTGGGACAAAGACTCCATCTGGCAGATTCTGCCTCCAGGAGAAATTAAGTGGTGCAGTGCTAAATGGTTTTCAGAGACGAGATAGAGCTTATTAAGAAGTAAATAAACAGCAAGAGAGGTTTGTAACCAACTGGATATCATGGAGGAGCAGGTGAAAGGATTAAAATGGAGGAGAAAATGCTTAAGGCTCCATTTCTCAAGTATCTGAGTGTCATGAAAAAAGTGTTTCAGGCAAGTAAATTAGGGGGGATTTTTCACAAGGCCTAGGGTCTTGTGCAACTTCCTATTCACAATAGGCTGATGAGCTAGCCTGCAACTGCTTCAGGAATCTTGAACCGCAGGCCCAGGATGTTGCCTGGGAGGCTACCCTGGAGGGGATGGGCAGGTCAGAGACAAACAGTGCAGGGTAAGGATTTAGCTTGGGTTTGAATCTCAGCTTCATGGTTTATGACCTGTGTGACCTTGGGAAAGTTACTTAAACTCTCAGAGCCTCTGTTTCTCCAACTGCCCAAGGAAGGCAACATGTGTATTTGCTGCAGGGGGGTTTTTCAAAGGACTGATGACAGGGCCCATGTAAAGGCCCCGGGGCTTCCTCCTTAATGAGTACAAGCCGCCTTATGATGGCCAAGACAATCTAAGGCAGAACCACTATGGGTGCTGGTGTTTTCTTTTTTACACAATGCCCACCCCTGGTGTTATCCACTTTATACTACTTAGATGCCCATTTTATGTTCCTAGATAATTTCATGGCTTGGGCACATGTACACAAAACCTTGCAAACATAGGAAACTCTAAAAATGCAAACTGTTTTTCCTAAGCTCCCAGAGTAGAGAGACCCAACCTCAGCCCATGACACACTGGGACAAATTTCCCAGAAATGTAAATCCTTCAAACCTGGGCTGCAAGGGATGTGGTAGGTCTCTAATTCAGCCTCCCTCCCCCATTATTCAGATAAGGAAGCTAAGGCTGGGAGAAAGGGAGCGACCTGGCCAAGGTTCACAGTGACAAAGCTCAAACTTGAACCTCTGCCCTTTCCATGGCTCTAAGGAGGAGCATCAAGGACCCTGTGGCTGATTACTGAACTCTTAGAAATTCACTTGTTCGGTCAGTAGTGTGTTGAGGTAGAGGCACATTGCAGAGTGTTTAAGATCTTTGGAGCTGGTTGAATTTTGGATTTGAACCTGCATTGACATTTTATGTGTAGTATTACCTTGAACCCATGACTTAACTTTCTGATTCTCAGTCTATTCATCTACCAGATGGGACAACCCTATTCTATAGCTTATACTGAAAATTACAATAGTATATACAAAGTGCACAGAATTTTATTTCACAACGAATTGCATTTATAGCTGCTCTTAATATCAATAAAGTTATTACAAGGTGGAGCACACAGGATCACTGCTAGTGGGCAGAGTAGTCTAGAGGTGACTTCAGTTTTCTATTTTCACCAGTTGGTACAGTTAAGGTGTGGGGCTTTTTGGCTGGAAGAGCAGCCTGGCAAGAGGAGGTAGGAATTAAAAAGGGAGAATCAGCAGTCAGGAGGCCTCAGCCCCTAACCTGGCCCTGGAAAATGGCATAAAAGCTGAAGAAGTGACATTAAGGACAGCCTAGGTCTAGGACAGCAGATGGGGTCTGCCTTTGTGTTCTCTTCATCTTGCTATCCTCGGGCCCCTGCACCTGCCTCTGTATAGCGTCCAATGCCAAGAGAGCGTGCTGAACTCACAGGACCCAGCAAAAACCAGGGGGGCAGTAGGAGACCCGGATGCCAGGTATGGCTGGAATTCTGGAGGATGTGAGTGATATTCAGCCCACCTGCAGATGTCTGACTGTATCTGGGGGGGCCTGAGGATGAGGGTGGGAGGAATGATGTCTTCAGTCAGCACATTGGAGCCAGGCAGTAATGCCATTGGGGTGCACATAGTCATGTGACCTCACTCTCATCCAGAGGCTGGGCAGGCCTGGCACATTGGGGTCCTGCCTGGCCAGCATGAGTGTACTTCAGGAAGTTTGTGGGAAAGTGCAATTAAAAGATAAATTTTTTTTGGCAAAGATTTTAAAAATCCATGCATCACTTTTTCAAAATATGCATGTCCCATGATTCTAAAAAAGTAAACCTGTGTAATTTCTTTATGTCAGGAGGACATCAAAGCCCCAGGCCTGGGGTGGCCAACTCCTGACCTCTTTGACCAAGTGACCGCCACACTCAGGGAGCAGCACTGAGTACAGAGTGTGACCGTGGGCACAGCACGCTCCAGAGGACAGGGGAGTCACAGGTGCCGTCTGGTGGAGTCATGGCCACAGGTTATGGACAAACAGCCCGGGGGCACTGCAATGCTTGAAATGGCACCCCAGACGCCCTTCTTCTACCCTCTTCAGACACCAATACTACCTTTCTCTTCTCACCGCTGGCCACTGGACATCAATGGCACATGGCTTTTTGCTGTGCTCCTGCACCACAGCTCAGTTTCCCAGTTGTTTCCTGCACTTGTGCTCTCAGCTAGTAATAAGCTTGCTGAGAGTTGGGGTGACTGTGGGTCTTACATTTCTGTGCCTACCGAGGGTTGGGTATGATGTCTAGCACCTGAGTAGAGTTCAGAGAATATCTATGGATTCCTTGTAAATTTGTCTTGAACATGAGACAGTAGCAGGGAAGCTTTACCTATCTCATTTTTGTGATGCAGTCCCCAGTGCAAATGTCTAATAATGATACTATTATAATATTAGCTTGCACATGTTGGATATCTATAATGAACCTAGTACTTCCCCTGCATTGCCATTTAGCTGCCTAATAAAGAAATGACTTCTATTATCACTATTTTCTTTATGGGAGTACTTCCAAAAGTTTGTGGAAAATCACATTGAAAGGTAATTTTTGGTACTAAAAGAATTCAAATCCATGTTAGATTTTTCCTATGATACATTTTCCATGAGCTTTTCAAAGACTTTTTTCACAGCTGTGGGAGATGAGACCCAGAAAGGTGATCTAGCTTGCGTAAGGCCACACAGGTGCGTTCACCATGACACGTGACTGACAGCCAAGCAAGGCTCGTGGCTCAGCGTGGCACCTGTTCAGGAACGAGCAGATGCAGCTTCGGAAGAAGGTGACATGGACCTACCTGAGGCTGCGTTGAGAACAGGGGCCTCACCTTCCGGGATGCTGAGCTCCTTAATGCCAAAGCAGAGGCTATAAATCCTCCCCTGCTGCAGCACAAATCATGCCTGGTGACAAGAGTGCAGAGCTTCAGGGACACCTGAGTTCTTGTTTTATGACTCTGCTGCCCACTGGATTTGGGGGAGGACCTAATGCGTTCTCCCCCGAAACGACAAGCTGAATTGACCCAAGTGGTTTATGGCATTCCGTCAACACAGGGCAGGCTGGCAGGAGTGACACAGGCACTTGTGAGATGGAGGCTTCAGAGAGAGGCCTGGCTGGCTGGTGGCAAATGCAGAACAAGACCCCGGGGTCTGGACGCCACGGTCTGCTGGTCTGTGAACTCCAGCCAGTGGCGCCTTTTACAGCCATGCTTCAAGTGACACTGGATGCTTCTCCTTTCTCAGCATTTTTCAGATTCTGCCCCAAGGCCCAATTCACTAAGTTATAAGAGCTTGGAGTCCAGATCTACACTTAAAAGGTTTTTGTCTTCTTTCACGCAGTTCTGAACTCCAGCCAGGGGTCGGTCGGTCTTACTGCTCCTGGGTCAAGCTCATGGTGTTTCTCGGCTATGTTTACACATGCTTCTGAGCAATATTTTACATAACGTTTTTCTTAGTGTTATTGAATACCAGGCCCTAAGCTAAGCAGCATTTGAGCTGTGTCACCTCATTTAATACCCGCAAAACCCACAGGATGTAGTTTTAGCTGCAGGTGGGTTTGTGACTGTATTTTGATGTTTGGATGGCCATGGCAAAACTTAATTTCTGTCCTGTCAATCACAGGGCAGAATTTTGTGTTTTCCAGAAAGCTGTTTTTCACTGCAAATAATAATCAAAGTGGGGCGGGCAGCACTGTGGTGTAGTGGGTAAAGCTGCTGCCTGCAGTACTGGCAACCCATACGGATGCCGGTTCAAGTCCCGGCATCTCCACTTTTGATCCAGCTCTCTACTATGGCCTGGGAAAGCAGTGGGAGATGGTCCAAGTCCTTGGGCTCCTGCATTTGCATGAGAGACTGGAGAAATCTCCTGGCTCCTGGTTTTGGATTGGCACAGCTCTGGCTATTGTGGCTATCTGGGGAGTGAACCAGCGGATTGAAAGCCTCTCTCTTTCTGTGTCTCTCCTTCTCTAACTCTGCCTTTCAAATAAATAAATAAATCTTAAAAACAAATGGGGACCAAATACCTGCCTTATTAACAGTTGCACAAATATGACACTGCATACACTCTGTGTTAGAAGTTGATTCGGACCAAGAGGCTTAGGCTCTGGGCTAGATGAGGCCACCTACAACCTTGCTTCAGTGTACGTGTTGCTGTGGGTATGCTAACTGTGCTGCTGATAGGGAAGCGTAAGAGGCCCAGGCCCCCGGGGACTTTCTGAACTTGGATTTTAGAATTCTGCCACACAGAAGAAACAGAGAGCAGGGCCTAAGTTTTTGCTTTTACAACATTGTAACGCTGCCCACTGGGCAATGCGGCTCAGTGAATATCCTTGCTTTTTTTCCAAATAAAATTAGCAGTTCTTCTCTTGTATGTGTGAAGAACACAGCAGGAAAGATGAAGCCCAAGGCTAGGATAGGCAATGAAAACATCAGAGTTGAGGTGACTGGAAATTTTTTAAAAATCATCTATTGTTACTTAGAGTGCAAATACTGAGTTAACTGTGTGCAAGGATTATCTCATTCAATCCATATGACTCTGGGAGATCGGTGCTAGAACTGTTCCCATTTTACAGATGCTGAAGTGGAGGCTCAAGTGACCAACTACATTTGTTACACATTTTCTAAGGAACAAGTCCAAGTTTGAAGCCAGAGCCCTCAGTGGAGGCATCCAGTGAGATGCTGCTTGAGACTGCTTCCCTCACCTGCTGTGGCACCACATTCTTTAGGTTGCTTGTATAGTGACATTAATTTCAAGCCCTCTCACATGTCATCTGCACAAATCGGACAGTAGAGAGATTACGAGTGCTATTTAAAGATGAGGACAATGGGCCCTGACCGCTTAAGTGGCTTACGTAGGCCATGTCGTTAATTACTGAGACAACCAGGGTGAGGACCTCTGGTTCTCTCATTCCCACATTCCCAGTGGGGACACAGGCATGAAAGTCAACCGATGGGCCAGTGCACACAGGCTGCAGCCCAGAGCAGGCCCCCAGGGCCAGGGTGTCAGGGCTCTGCCCTTCCCCTGCAGCATACATGATTGTTTCCTGTTACAGCAGCCGCCTGACTTATGGAACAAAGACTTTCTGTATCTTGGGACAAATCAGATTTAAAAACAAACAAACAAAAAAACCCCCTCACTTGTGTCATTCATTCCCTAATTTCTTGGTCCTGGTTTCTGATACTAGCACAAGACATACAGCTTTTAGGTGACACATGGACAGGCTGTGGGCCGAAACACATTCCCTCTGCCTGTCCAGTGCCACTCGTCCTTCAGTGCTCTCCAAACATGCTTATGGCTTCAGGGAAGGCATCCCTGAAGTCTGGCAGGCAGACAAGTCATGGCATCCTCTACGCTACTCTGTCCCTTGTGTGCCGGCTGCTAGCAAGTGTGTGCAACATCACCACTGTTAAGTTCATTGTGACCACTGGCGTGACATCCCCTTGACAGCACGCAAGGTCTGCCATGGTGGTATGCACCTACTAAGTCCTGCATGCTATCTACTGAACACACAAGTAAGCGAGTGACCAGGGGTGGGCACCCAGAAAGGCTTTAGCTTCATTCTGGTACAGAGACAAAAGCACTCTGGGTTTCCTTGGTTCATGTTCCTCCCTCCATACTGTATGTTTCTGAACACAAATAAACACTTATGAAGCTCAATGGAAAAATACAATTCTCTTGCTGGGTATGGTTTCCAGATTCATTAAACTGAGCCCTGGGAGAAACTAAGCTAATACGATTCTGAAGCTAATCTCTCCTCGAAGTCATTCCATAAATCTGATTAATGGGTCACCTTTAGACCACGAGCACAGTTGCTATATTAAAAGAAAAATGCTTTAACAGGATTGTAATTCTGTTAACAAGGCTTCTGCTGTTTCGAAAAAGACATTTTCTTCCAGTCTAAACAGGTCCGGGTGGGATGATGCATACGATTAGGAAGTGAGCAAAATTCTAAAGCTTGAGTAGTCAATTGGCCAAAATTTAAAAGAAAAAGGGCATCGGTTTCTCAAGCAAGCGAATCTGAGAGGAAATGGATAAAATGGACAGACCCAGGCTATGTGAGATATGATTTCATGTCGCTTTTCAGAACAAAGGAAATTAGGCTTCCAGATCTGCTGTTTCCCGGGCATCCCATCATGCGTCACTGATACCTGGCCCTGGGATATGCCCTTTAGAGCCCACCAGTTAAGACAGTAACGAATGCTTGGCTAGCATTTCTTTATTTTTTGTTACAGGATCTTACACATAATTCATCCACTTCAGCTTTAGAACTTCAGGGACACAAAGTAGAGTGTCCCTAAGCATGGAGGTTCCTATTCGTACGTAGAAAGCAATTTATAAAGAGTCTACGCTCAAAAGTGTTTTAAAGTGATGGTGTTGAGGACACGGAGGTGGCCTTTCTAACATCTGTTCCCCTTCTCTTAGTTTTCCATTTGGGTTTTACATCTCTGTAGAGCCCATATGTGCTGCTGGATGCTGACATCATGTGAGACTCTGAGTGGGAACTGTGGCTCAGACATAACCTCATTCCTAAAATCTCATCTCTTTTACCTGGGAACTTTGTCGGGGTGGACCCAGGACCTGCTGGGGACCACCACGACGTGAGGAGGCTTTAGGGAGAGAACTTCCTTTATCTCCCAAGAGAGCTACAAGAAATGTCTTTCTCCTTTTTTGGATTATCACATGTAGATATGAGGGCTGGAGCTGCTGTAGGTAATTTATTGCCAAGTGGGAAGTCTGCTGAAAGGTAAAGATGACACAGAGAGCCTGGATGACAAGGGCTGTTGATGCTGCACTGCGAATGCTGATCAAATTGTGCTGATCACCTGCTTACTGTAGGACACTGTAGATACAGGAACGCACAAAGTCCTTTGGTTGCTTGCATCTGTGCGAGTTGGGGTTTCTACTACTTGCAGTGGAGAACACTGTCAAAGCTGACTTAAAATTGAATACCTGCTTAGGATGGTTCTCCCAGGATCTTTATCATTCCTAAACGTGTCGTTAGACTCAAAAGAAGCATCACACGTGTGCTATTTCCCACCTTCACTCAGCTGAGGGCTCTGCTCTTGAATAATGCAGCCGACAGGACATGATGCAGGTGCACTCCCAAGTTTCATAAAAATGGAAACTGACACCAAGATTTAAGCAATTTTCCCAAGCTTTTCAGTCTCAGTAGATCTGGGTCTTGGGCATAGGCCCATGACCCCCAGCCTACATTCTCTCCAAAGATCAGGACCCATCTCTGTTCCCTAGGAGACTCCAGATTCCTAGGACATTATAAAGCAAAGGTTGCAAATGAGGGGACTCAGAGGCAAAATAGAACCTCGGGTCAAATAAAACTGGTCTGAAATGTTTAAATGAGTTATATATTTTACCAACACTCAGAAATCATGTTCTTGGGTCCAGTGTTATGGTACAGAGGGCTAAATAGCCACTGTGTCACTAACATCCCGTATCAGAGCACTGCTTCGAGTCCTCCTGCTCCACTTTCAATCCAGTTTCTTGCTAATGTCCCTAGGAAGGCAGTAGATGATGGTCCAAGGACTTGGGCCCCTGCCACTAATGTGGGAGATCAGGAAGGAGTTCCTGCTCCTGGCTGCAGCCTGGCCCGGATCTCACTGTTGCAGCCATTTTGGAAGTGAACCCGAAGGTGGAAGATCGATCTCTCTCTCTCTCTCTCTCTCTCTCTCTCTCTTGCTCTGTCTCTCCCCCTCTTCCTTTTGTTCTGCCTTTCAAATAAATAAATAAATATTTTAAGAAGTCATGTTATTTCAAATGGAAATACTAACTTCTAGTTCTCTAATAACACTGAGGCAATCTGGCAACACAAGGGCTTATGTTTTTACGTGGTAATAGAAAGCAGGAAATGAGGGGCTGACATTGTAGTACAGCAGGTTAAGTAAGCCACCACTTGCAATGCCAGTAGCAGAGGCTGGGTGGGGTCCCAGATGCTCCAATGCCAATCCAACTACCCACTAATGTGCCTGGGAAAGCAGCAGGTGATGACGTAAGTGCTTGAGTTCCTGCCATCTTATGGAATTCCTGGCTCCTGGCTTCAGTCTGGCCCAACCCTGGCTATTGCTTCGATTAGGGGAAGAAACCAGCGGAATTAATCTCTCTCCCTCTCTCTCCCTTCCTCCCTCTCCCCCGCCCCCCTCCATGTCAGTCCCCGGACCCCTCTTTCAAATAAATAAATCTTAAAAAAAAAAAAAAAAGAGCACAGCATGAGCTGGTGGTGAGTCTTGCCAGCTGGACGAATGCATAGCCTTCCCAGCTGGCCACAGGCCCCTCCTTCTCTGCTCCATCACTAAGTGTCAGTTGCCATTTATCATTAATGGAGTAATATCACTTTTCTTTTTATATCTACTCCATTTTAATTACCTGTCTAGTCCCTGCAGCTAATGATTCTGTTATCCTTGAAAATATGAAATTTCTCCAACTTAGGTATGAAGAAGTATTTCTAAATCCCAGTAAATTTAGAGGAAGCACCAAGTTAATCAAAGAGGAACAGGTTTCCAAACTATGTATCTTAGTCCTTCCTGGGCCACAGTTCAAACAAGCCAGAATGTATTTTTTGGCTGTGATTGTCTTTTCAGGGAACATTTCTTTGTCGTTTTACTGAACACACTTTGGGAAATACTACCATGAAAACCCTTCATGTCCTTGCCTGCCAGGGAACCGGTGGACTTATGTCTTTCTCTTCTAGATTGTTATCATCTAAGTTTTCTTAAGTCCTTAGGAAGCTGTTTTGTAAACAGAACAACAGCCTAGCCCAGGTCAGCTCAACTCCCAGCAGGGGTGAATCTGTGATCTGATCAACCCTGACATTATCCTCAAGAATGGGCCCATTGTTCTGGAATGTTCTGGCAGAGTGGGGAGAACAGGACCAGGCTCATTGCAGCCCACACACATTCCTCCCTAAGGAACCGGATTCTTAGCCTCAGTGTGCATCTTCTATGAAAAACAAAACAAAGGAGAGGTAGAAAGCAAAAAGGTACAGGTGGATTGGTGCTAGAAGAAAATCAGCGCTTTCTTAAAAACCATGTCTTCGAAGAAAGGCATCACATGGGCAGTTCTTTCTGCATTTATAATTTCCTTACTCAAAGATGAGGGACAACTAACACTCTGCTGTTGGAGTCCAGCGCTCCTAACATTCAAGACAATCGGATTTGGCTGAAACAAAAGCAGAAACAAACCCTTCCAATGAACTTTTCCAGATGAGCAGAGGCCAGAAGCTCCTTTGCTCCTGAAGGCTTGAAAGAGTTTAGGGATTTGAGGGACAAACCCTGTCTTAAATAGTCTCCTCGGAGGCTTCTCCCAACTACAGCTTTCCAAGTGGAGTTTGGCTCCTACACCCTTTCCTCAGCCAGTTACAAGTCAGCCAGCCATCACGGCCCCCAGGGAAGAGGAGCCCTTGCTAAATGTGAGCAGTTCCTAAACGGCGGCACTCCACTCGTTCCCAGGGCCACCCCAGAACTTCTGCTGCACTAGGGCTGCTGGCAGTCGGAGGAGACAAGACAGGCCTACGGAGCGCCTTCACAGAGAGGCATGCTCTCTTTACTGAGCAAGAAGTCAAGCCCCCACCAGCTCGTGGTTCAGCCACCTCCTGTTGCTAACAGCTAGCTCAGAAAACGTACTTGGTCACTGCAGTCTCTCAATAAGGCCTGAGCCCGCTCCCTTGATTCTTTGGGGGCTGTCACAGAGCGGAGACACTCCTGAACTCTTCTTCCTAAATGTGAGAGCACACTCTTTCCCTAATAGCCCAGCTTGGTCACTGATTCAAGAGAACCTTTGTAAAATAAGTGCATACATGATATGACATTAGTCAATGTGGCAACACAGGTGGTGTGTGGTCCCGGCTGTGGATGAGACAACACCAGAGAGGCTGCTCTGGGATAGTCTTACTGATGGAGCTAGTTCAAGTGTTATGTTCTAAAAATAAAGAGCCATAACTTGCATTTATTGAGCAGTGAATCCGTGTCAGGCATGAGGCTTAGCATTTTCGAAGGATTATCTTACACAATTCCTACAGCCATCCTAAGAGTGGTTCCAGTCTTACTAACGATAAAGCAAGGTTCAAAGAGGCTATGCCACTTGCCTAAGACCACACAGGTGCTAAGTACTGCAGACAGAGTTCCACGCAGGCAGCTGTCTCCTGTCTTGTGTCTTCTAACCCTTAGCTCCTCTGAAAAACAATGTAATCTCTTCCCTTCCAGAGTTCCCAAACATGCTCAAATGCGCCCACAGCCAAAACTGTACTAAGAATCACTTAGAATTCTTAAGGGTTAGATGTATTTGGAGAAGTAAAGAAAAATGCTATATAAGAAAAACTTCCTAGTTTGGAAAGACAAACAACTCCTTTTTTTTTTTTTTCTGAGTTTTAGATTGTAATTCCCAATCTAGAGAACCAAACAGCCTCACTCAGCCAAAAATAATGCCACCCCCCTGCTCCCTCCCTCCTAACAGCAGCAGCTGCAGTGGCAGCAGCCACAGGAACAGCAGAGCTGGGTCCACAAGACTTCCCTGCAGTTGCTTTACCTGCTATAGATCAGACTCTCTTGGTTATTGACGACTTTATCGGATTTGTACCTCCGGAGATCTTCCCAGGCGTCCTTGACCGCAGTGACTGCCAGGATGACACAGATGGGGATCACGCTCACCTCAGGCTGGAAAGCATTGACCACAGGGATGAAATTCAGAATCGCAATCCCCACAAAGTAGAGATTGGCAAAGCGGTGGAGCTGCTCAAAGATGTTCTTGGGCACGAAGGACAGCACGGTGTACTTGCTGGTCTTGATTTCATTCCCACAGTAATGCCTGTTGGGGTTCTCTTTGTCGGCCCGCCCCTCAAAGGGCAGGTTGGAGACCACCACTCGCTTCTTGTCTTCTTTCCTTTTCCGCCTTTTCCTACCTTCTTTTCTCATCTCTGCAAACTCCCGTTTCTTCAATTCTCATAATTTATTTCTCATCTTTTACCTGTCTTCTCTGCTGAAAATTTCTCTTTTTTTCCAAAGGAAAACTAAGACTAAAAATCCAGTCTACAAACACCAAGGGAGCGGTATGATAAGGCAGAGAACAGGTGTGTATTCTCCAAGTCACTTCCTTCTACTTGTTTCAGACTCCACCTGTTGGAATGCAGACGTCACTCACAGGTATCTTCCTTTTCCATCCCAGGCAGCCAAGAACATGTGTTCTAACTCTGGGTCCTAAAACCTACCTTGTTAAGTTCTGAAAGTTAGCTTTCTTCTAATTTTATGTACTTTTTTTTTTTTTTTTTTTTTTTGAGAGAGAGAGAAAGACAGACACATGGGGTGGGGTGGAGGTTATTCCTCAAATGTCTGCAAAAGCCCCATCTTGGGCTAAAGTCCAGAGCCAGGAATTCAACCCAGGTCTCCCAGGTGGATAGCAGGAATCCAATTACTTGAGCTATCACCAGTGCCTCCTAGTGTCTCTGCTGGAATCAGGAGCAGCCAGATATGGAATGCAGGTACTCCTCTGTGGGACCCAGCTGTCTTCAACAGTGCTTAGTTGCTAAATCAAATAGCAAGCCCTTCAAGAATGGATTTTCAGCCAAGAAACTCTGAGGCTTTAAAAACAGCTTAAGTTTTCTCATTTTCCTGATACTATTCAAAAAATTCCTACTAAATTTAGTATCCTGACATGACTCAGTCATCTTAGAGTTTATTTTTTGAGCTTCTTACCATCTTGTGATAATACAATGTCCTGGGGCTGGTGCTGTGGTGCAGTGGGTTAAAGCCCTGGCCTGAAGCATTGGCATCCCATATGGGCATCGGTTCTAGTCCCGGCTGCTCCTCTTCCAGTCCAGCTCTGCTATGGCCTGGGAAAGCAGTAGAAGATGGCCCACATCCTTGGGCCCCTGCACTCACATGGGAGACCCGGAAGAAGCTCCTGGCTCCAGATCGGCACAGCTCCGGCCGCAACGGCCACCTGGGGAGTGAACCAGTGGATGGAAGACCTTTCTCTCTGTCTCTACCTCTAACTCTGTCTTTCAAATAAATAAAATAAATCTTAAAAAAAAAAAAAAACAATGTCCTGTTCGTAGTACAAAAGAACTTGAAAAAGTTCACGGAAAAGGAAAAAGATTTATTCATTTGAAAGACGGCGGGGTGGAGGGAGAGAGACAGGAAGGGAGATGGAGAGGGAGAGCGAGAGAGGTATCTTCCATCTTCTGGCTTCCTCCTCAAATGTCTCCAACAGGACTAGGGGCCTGGAACTCAATCCTGTCTCCTATGTGGGCAACAGGAGCCCAAGGACTTAGGCTATCAGCTGATGCCTGCCAGGATCATTAGCAGGAAACTGGATCAGAAGTGCAGAACCCAGGACTGAAAATGGTACTTTGATATGGGATGTGAGCATCTAAGGTAGCAGCTTAACCCATTGTACCACAATGCCTGCTCTCATGGAAAAGGACTTAAAATATGTTCATTTTGTGCAAAAATATTTTGAAATCAGTTACTTCAAAAGGTTTAAGAAAAATGAATATTATGAAAAAGCCACATGGATTTCAAAAATGTTTGTACCAAAATGAACTTATCTTTTAATTCCATTTTCCCACAAAGTTTCTGATGTACTTCAAAATAATTTATTTATTTATTTGAAAGACAGAGAAAGAGAGACAGCATGTGAGCACATGACCTCTTCCATCTCAAAGTTCTCTTCCCCAATGACTACAATAGCCAGGGCTGGGCCAGGCCTAAGCCAGGTGCCAGGAACTTAATTCGGGTCTCCCACAAGGGTGGCAGGGACTTGATATACCCTTGTAACATGAATGTTTACCCAAGGTAAACCAATGTTTCTAAACCTTAGCATTATTGATGCTTTTTATGGGCTAATAACTCTCCATTGTGGGCTATTGTCCTGTGCATCATAGCGTATTTAGCAGCAACTGTGGCTTCTATCCACTAGATGCCAGTAGTACC
The DNA here is from genome assembly GCF_964237555.1 of Oryctolagus cuniculus. NCBI lineage: Eukaryota > Metazoa > Chordata > Mammalia > Lagomorpha > Leporidae > Oryctolagus > Oryctolagus cuniculus. Next base: position 47,642,747 of record NC_091437.1, read on the forward strand.
CTCCCTCCTCCTGTGACTGTCAAAAATTATCTCCAGATATTACCAGATGCTCACTAGGGTTCAAAATTACCCTTTTTTGAGAATCACTGAATGAAGCAAAGCTAAGAAAATATGATGTATGAACAGATAAACATCCTTCAAACATGCTAAGGCGTTTGCATGACCTACTCACAAGAGAGAAAACAGAGGCAGATTTCCCCTACCTTTCATATATTCGGATGCTGGAAGTATTTATTGCTCTGTCAAAGCGGTGTCTCCTGAAGTCCTCTATGCCATCCTTGACCATGACTACAGACAGGACTATGGCCAACGGCAACATGGTGATTTCCTTGTGGAACACCTCCATGGAGGGCATCCAGTTCAGAACCACCAGGAACAGGAAATAGAGGTTGGCCCATCTGGAAAGGGCAAGTAAAGTTTGGGTGAAAAATTGTGTAGAATTGGCCCTTCCCAACTAAAATGACATTCTCTTTCAGGGTTAACTCAAATGCTGTGTTTGCCAGTTGTGTTTCCTCCCAGAGTCTACTTCCTCTTGTGTAGAACAGGGATGGCAATGCCTACGTTAAAGGATTTTTCTAAACATGACATGATCAAATATTTGTTTAACGTACAGGTGAGGGTTCTGGAACATAGCAGTTGCTCAATACATGGTAGTTAATCATGTTAAATTTAAAGTTTAGCCTAATATTTGAGTTTATATTTTGGTTTGTAATTAAAAATGATTTCTCATGTTATTGCATCAGAATGGCCTATATTTTAAAGCTTCAAAAGCTCATCTTGCTGTCTCTTGTCACAGAACCCCAGTATCTTTGCACATGCAGGAACATTCTCTTGGCTCCCTGCTCATACTTCTCTGTGCCCCCTTTTCTCAGCTAATTCTTTCTCTTTTTTCTGGTTATTCTTCAATTGTCACATCAATTGAAATAACATGCCTGACTTTCTTAATGAGGCCAGATTTCCCTACTATTTACTCTAATAGGACCAGGTACCTGCCCTCAGAAGCATCTTCTAGTTATATTATCATATCAACTTAGAAGTTAAGCTCTCTTTTATGGCACAATACTCTCAGTGAGAATAGTCTTTCATTTTTCCTCATGTAGCTTTAGCACCCAAGACATGGCATGAGACACAGAACTTTATAAATATTTATTGAATGACTGAATGGCATGCACAGGTACTTGGATATTAATGGTGACCCAAAGGCAGTATCCCTGTGTGCATCTAAGTGGCAAATACTTGGTTCGATGTGTGTTGTCTGGACAAGTGGACACATACCTATGAAATTGCTCAAAGAGATTCTGGGGCAGGAAGGTGAAGAGGGTGTATTTGGTGGTGCAGATTCTGTTGCTGGAGTATCTCCTGGAGACCTTCTCCCAGTCTTGCTGGAATGTGCTGTTGTTGGGGAACACGACCCGCTGCTGTGTCCCACGGGAGTGCTGCCTTCCCGTCTCCGCAGAGAGCAGTGGGGTGGTTTCTGATGGAGACTGCGGGAAGCCGTCATCCACTCTCCACTGCCACCGCGGCCAAGACGAGTCCACTGAGATGGCCATTTCCAGCAGCAGTAGCCTAGGGCCTGCAAGCAAACACAAGGAGCTGTGATGGTCAGGAGAGAGTAGGGCACATCCACTTTGTCTCTTCACAAGGTAGACATTGGGATTCAGTGCGAGAAGCATAGGTTCAATGCCAGGATCCATTTATTTCAGGGTGAGAGACTTTAAACAATTACATAAATAGCATCCAGCTAACACTGCGATAGGGGACGTGAAAGCAAGAAGTAGGGGTTGGGGGTGTCAATGAGCTGGTATGACATCCAGGAGAAGCGCAGGTCTGCCTTAGTGGACCATGACCTCCTGTTCAGAATTCCAGCTTTGATTTATTCCTAACACCAAACTGCCCTTTCACCTAGTTGGTTTTTCCTTCTCATTATAAAATGAGAAAAAAAAACCCCTTATTCCTGCAATTTTTTTCTTGAAGTTTTTGGGATGAATAAATTAGACTATACATAAAAGTATGTTAGCCACGTTTTAAAACAGAGGGCAAGGTATTCTTCTGGGCTTTCTTTGGTTCTAAAATTTTCAGAGACTGATGGCATTTTGCAGAAATGTGTGTTTTGTCAGAACTTCAAATGAGAAGGGTAAGTGGCAGAGAGGGGATGAGTTGCTTCCTAGGACAGTGGGGCCTGAAGTAACTGGGCTGTCCTGATGGCTGTCTCGTAACATGGCTGGTGTTTGCTGATCTGGTGGGCTGGGGTGCCGCGGGGTGGGGAGGTCCCTTCCTGCCTCCTCACTCCACCTGGTCGTCTCTGAAACTGAGCAAGTGCGGTTAATCAGAGACTCTGCCTAGGGAGTGTGAGTGCTGCTTTACCTAGGATATCCCAGCTCCTGAGCTCTTCTAATGGATTCTACACATGTACCCTCAAGGTTCCTTTGAGCTGAATCCTGCTTAATAACCCAGAAGGATACCATTGAAAGGTACATTTGGTAATGTCAAAGTTGTCTGTAATGGTCCTTCTCACTTAGGTTCATGGATAATTTTCTTGCGAGTAAGTTGATGAGTGAATATCAGGTATTATGAATCTTCTAATGAAGAAGCAGCCTGTCACAGATATGGAAACTTAGGTAAAAAGGGTCCATTTCTAGTTTAAATGGTACTATTTTATCTCCCTGATGCCTTTATGGTCTGACCCTCATCATAATTCTCCTCATAGCTTTAATCAATCCAAGTGATTTTCAGTCCAAAGGCTCTAGGGCTGCAGGACACTCTGCAGAGTACTTGTAGCAGGCAGGAGAAAATAAATGCAATTATGGGTGCCTATCATAATGCAACCAAAAGCAACATTATGACATTTGGCAAGCCAGAAATAATATTTCTCATCTCCTTTCTCATTATATAAAATATACATCCTTCATGGATTCTTTTTTTTTATTGCAAAGGAAAGAAAAAAATAATTCATGAACAGAGTTGCAAATGCAAAGCAGAAATCTCACTGTGGCTAACATCAGACATTATAGACTGTTCTCACTTTCAGGTGGCAAAATATTCTTAAGTGAAGAGATTAGATTGGTATAGGAGATGTAAGTATTTTAGGTGGGGTAGTTAGCAAAGTCTATTTGTCGTATTCACATGCTTTATTTTTCATGATATGATGTATGGAGAAAAAATGACATCCATTTTGTGGTATAAACTTTAAAAAAAAAACAACTCAGATTGGAGGCTATCCTACCAAACAGCTAGCCTATGGTTTTCAAATATAAAAGGTCAAAGAAATACAAGGAACTGTTTGTGATTAAAGGACGTTAAACAATCTCTATCTACCTATACCCATAGATACACTGATAAATATAGGGGCAGATGGTTCGGCAGGTGGCAAAGATGCCTGACAGGATGCCTGTATCCCCTATGGAGGGACTATTTTCAAGTCCTAACTCTGGTTCCTGATTCCAGCTTTCTGGTAATAGAGGCAGCAGTAATGGCTCAACTGACTGGATTCTTGCCACCCATCTAGGAGACCTGGATTGAATTCCTGGATTCCAGTTTAGGCCATGGTGGGCATTTGTGGAATGAACCAGCATACGGGTACTCTCTTTCTTCTTTATGTCTATCTCTCAAATAAATAAAAAGCATATAATTCTAACTGTAATATGCGATTTTGTAATGGATCCTATACTAGACAGAGACAAAATAGGTATAGAGAATATTTTTGGGCAATGAGTGAAAAATTTGAATAGGAACTGTAGATTAGAGAATAGTATTTCAACAACATGAAGTTTCCCAATATTAAGAATTATATGGTGGTTATATAAATAAGAAAACATTATTCTGATGCAATCTATCTTATTTAGGTACAAAGGCCAAGATGCTTTCTCAGGTCAGGAAAAAATGTAAATGTTTGTGTACATGTACATGCAGGTGCAGTGAGGACAGCTTCCTGTAAAAAAGGGCGTACTTCAGCAGTTGGCTTCAGCAACAGATGGGCATTAGCTAGGCAGAGAAGCTGAGGAAGGTAGAGCAACTGGTTCCAGGAACAGACGTTCACAGGGGTATCCCAGAGAGTATGTGGATCTGGGAAACACACATTGGCTCAGGTTGAGGCTGGCTAGAGACTGGGGTCAGACAGTCTGCTAAGAAGGATGGGCTAGAGGGAATAAGACTAGCAGCAGGAACATAGCTCTTTAACCCACTGTTTGCTCTCCAATGAATGAAACACTTCTTCCCAACTGTGCAACAGGAAACACAGGGGGACTGTGTAATCCTTTGATCTGAGGTGTGGTTTATTACTGCTTTCACAAGTTTTAGGGAACGGCACGGATGAAGCAACTGTCCAAGGTCCTTCCGTTGTAAAGTCTTTTTCCCAGTCTAGTGTTTTGAAATGGCACCTCCCACTACCAGTAAACTTGGGGATTGCTGACTGGCTAATTCACATTGTGATCATCTCTGGCTTGAAGTGCTCATCTTATTTTCCTTTGGGCACTATGTCCTCTACAGGGACGGGGGCAGTCCTATGAGATAGGGTACTGTGCTAACTAGTTTTCAGAGGAATCCCATCTCTCATTCCCAAACTTTCTCCTGCCTAACTCACATTTCCAAATGAACCCCCAGTTCCTTTCTTTTTCGACTTTATGAAGCAAAATCAATCCCATATTTAGCAAATTTCATTTTCACAGTTTGGGCATCAACCAACCAGTCAACAAATACTTGAATCAACAAACACTTCTTGAATCCTTGTTTTGTACAAGCTGAGTGAAACCTACACATGCATCCCTCATCTCCTGAGCTTTCCTTAGTATGGCTGAGAGATTTTAAACTTATATTCATAGATATTCACCCATCAGGGTAAGTGCCACAAAGGAGGGCAGATTTAATGAGGTTATGTCACGGAGGGATGAGTCCTGGAAGAGGGGGTACCGGAGCCCAGGAAGAAACAAATGAATTTGCAAGCCCCATGTGGCCGGAGCAAACATGTTGACTTCAGGAATGGATAGAAAGCCCAACTTAGTTAGAAAACAGGAACGAGTGTGCACCAGAGACTTCCTATCCCTTCATGCACAATTTCTACCAGTGATGTCTGGGGAGGTTGTTTAGCCAAGTGGTTAAGACACCTGCGTCCCATATTGGAGTGCCAGGGTTTGAATTTTGGCTCTGTCTCCTGACTCCAGAAAGTCCTGGGAGGGCTGCCACTCACGTGGGTGATCTAGATTGAATTTCTGGGCTTTGACCCCAGCCGGGGGTTAGTGTGGGCATCTGGGGGAGTGAATCCATGGATAGAAGCTCTCTATCTTTTTCTGTCTCTCAAAGAAATTATTGTTCTAAAAAGATTTCCAAGTGATATAAATTGAAAAAAGTGTCAGGACATGAAAGAGGGAATGCATGAAGATCAATTCAGCCTAGTATTTTACCATACTCAAATATCATTTGTTTTATTAAATGTAGTATATTTTACTTTATGTCAACTCACTTCTTAAATGCTTCAATACTGCCTTTAGTTTTATGCTAACCTATGGATTTCCAAAATTAAGGGGTTTGATATTTTTGTTATTACGTTTTCAATGGGCACCAACAGGAATCATTTTCATTAAGACAAAAACTGTTGGTCCCTTATTGCAACATTGCCCTACAGCTTCGACACTTCACTTGCTGTACTGAGAATCAATTTCACAAACATCACCAGTCATTTAGAAAGTATAATTTTCATTGTGTGAGGTTTGCCCGCCAATACAAGAAAGGCTGCTAACATGTTTTACGACATTTTCCCTCCCACAAGAGGATCAAAACAGTAGTATATTTTCCATCAAACCTGAATTATTAAAGATTTAAAGAACCAGATTCCTACCCTTTCCTTTCGTATTTTAGTAGATCCAGGAAGGGTTTAATTAAACATTCTTATTATCAATTTCTTCCTCATATTAGCTTTTCCACTTAACTCAATCTGCTTGAGGGAATGACCATGCACTTTTAGTCATCACCATTTGCAAATAAAGAAGCAGAAGGAAGGGGGATGAGAGTGATTCTCTCTACAACCTTTCATTTCTTCCAGTTCCTTTTCAGAAAAAGCGATATAGATCAGAATCTCAGTTATACTTCACCTTCACACTTTTGATATTTTGAACCTAACCATGTCACACCATTTATATAGTGCTTTTTTTTTAATTGAAAGGTATTCAGTTAATGACATTTTAGATTCAAGAAATGCATGTAGTTGTAGAAATATATATTAGAAAACAGAAATCACCATTTGGAAGACTCTTGGTCAGTTTTCTGGTTCTGAAACTTGTCCAGGAAATTTTAGTAAGGTGTTTGTGGGAAAGGAATAGTCAAAGGGAGATTTTAATGTACAATGGAGTTCGGAGCTTCCCAATCGTCATTTGTACTGTACTCCGCGACAGGAGCCTACATAGAGCCGCCTGCATACAGTTGATTCTTAAAAATACCAGGGGGAAGAGCAGGAGTTGTGATTGTGCCTCATTCAAAGTCTACAACTCTTGCTCTCTAATTAGGCTGCCAGATGCTGATTTCCTCCTGGAGAGGAAGTACTGAGAGATGTGTCCATGGTGAGATCGGGATGATTGGCTTTGACTGATGAGAATGAGCACTAGTGGAATGTGGAAGAGGGAGCAAAAAGAAACAGTAACTACCTTCAATAAAACGAATCAAAGGATGCAATTACGTGACAGATGAAATCCTGTAGAATGGGCCTTGTGGGGAAGGAAAGGTCAAAGGGCAGCCCTTGCAAGCACTCAAGCAAGCACCAACAGATGGCATACTCAACTCCATCCCCAGGCTTTGGTGTGCTCCTCATTGGTTTTCTTTTATCACCTCTAAGTTTTACTTCAACAGATTTTTTTTGCATTTTTTAACTTTTATTTAGTAAATATAAATTTCCAAAGTACAGTTTATGGATTACAATGGCCTCCCCCCCCCCATAATTTCCCTCCCACTTGCACCCCTCCCATCTCCTGCTCCCTCTCCCATTCCATTCACATCAAGATTCATTTTCAATTATCTTTAAATACAGAAGATCAATTCAGTATATATTAAGTAAAGATTTCATCAGTTTGCACCCACACAGAAACACAAAGTGTAAAATACTGTTTCAGTACTAGTTATAGTATTACTTCACATTGGACAACACATTAAGGACAGATCCCACATGAGGAGTAAGTACACAGTGACTCCTGTTGTTAACTTAACAATTTGACACTCTTGTTTATGGCATCAGAAATCTCCCTAGGCTCTTGTCATGAGTTTCCAAGGCTATGGAAGCCTTTTGAGTTCGCTGACTTCGATCTTATTCAGACAGGGTCTTAGTCAAAGTGGAAGTTCCCTCCTCTCTTCAGAGAAAGGTACCTCCTTCTTTGATGGCCCCGTTCTTTCCACTGGGATCTCACTTGCAGAGATCTTTCATGTAGGTTTTTTTTTTTTTTTTTTTTTTGCCAGAGTGTCTTGGCTTTCCATGCCTAAAATACTCTCATGGGCTCTTCAGCCAGATCCAAATGCCTTACTGATTCTGAGGCCAGAGTGCTGTTTAGGACATCTGCCATTCTATGAGTCTGCTGTGTATCCCGCTTCCCATGACTTCAACAGATTTTCAATGACAAGGATTTTTAAAGCAGAGAAGATGATGATCTTTTTAGTCCACAACGTTATATTTCCTCACTCTTCCAAGCTCATTAGAGTTTAGGGCATCACCGGTTAGTTAGGTGGCAAGCTGTTCTCACATTTATGTATTTGGAGCTCCTATGTCTTTCATGAGCTTTAGAGCAGCGTATCCTATGGCTTATTTGCCATCTCTACTTGTTTTCTAGGTATGCAAAGCTTAACAGATTCTAAAACTCTGAGTTTGTCTCTAAAATGTACTCTACTTCCAGTAGACCCATCCTGTGAAGAGCATCTCCATTTACCTCAATGACTTAAGAATTATCTTTGACATCTCTTTCATGTACTACAGTCTATCCATTAGTAAGTGTATCATTTTTGTCTTTAAATATTTTTAAAGTACATTCTAACATTTCTACTGTTTTCTTTCTTAGACTACTGTTATACACTTTAAAAAATTTATTTTAGAGGCACAGTTACAGACAGACAGAGGGAAAGACAGAGAGGTCTTCTGTCCACCTGTTCACTCCCCAGATGGCAGTAACAGCTGGAGCTGAGCCAATCAGAAGCCAGGAGCTTTTCTGGTTCTCTCACATGGGTGCAGGGGCCCAAATACTTTGGCCATCTTCTGCTGGTTTCCCAGGCCATAAGCAGAGAGCTGGACTGGAAGAGGATCAGCTGGGGCACAAACTGGCACCCATATGGGATGCTGGCGCCACAGGCAGAGCCTTAACCTTGCTATGCCACAGAGCCAGCCCCAGCCCTACACGATTTGGAATAGTCAGATAGCTTGCACTACAGGTGCAAGAACCAGCAAGGAGGCTGGATGGAGGAGACAAGAGGGATGCTGACTGCCAAGCACTTGGTTCATCCTCTACTACTTTCCCAGGCACAGTAGCAGGGAGCTGGACAGGAAGTGGAGCAACTGGGACATCAACCAGTGCCCATATGGATGCTGGCACAACAGGGGGAAACTTCTCCTACCTTGCCACAGTGCCAACTCATGCTATACACTTGTAACTGCTGCCTGCAACCCCACTTGCCCCCTTTCCAATCTAGTCTTCAGACAGCAGCCAGTTATTTTTTAAAAGTGGAAACCAGACCACGTCAGTGCACTTCTTGAAGCTTTTAATGACTCTGTACAAAACAAAACAAAACAAAACAAAAAACAACTCATGCTTCTCTGTGTCCTGTGTTATTCCACACTATCTGTTCTCTGCTTTCTGCCTACCTTTTTTTTTTTTTTTTTTTGGCTCAAAATTCTTCAGATTCTCAGATACTCCAAAGTTCTTACTTCAATTAACTCACCCTCTCCCTGTCTAGTATGTGTGTGTGTGTGTGTGTGTGTGTGCTTGTGTGTTTATAGGGAGTGTCTCAAAGTAGTTCCTCTTCCATGAAAGTGCCTTTTTTCACTCTTTGCCTAGCTAGTCTAGGATAATCATGAAACAGAGCCCCCACTCTCTAGGGCTTAGAACAACCCATAAAGAACTTAGGAGTCTAGGTGGCTCTCTCTTCAGTGACTCAGGGATCCAGGCTCCCTCTACCCCATGATCAACATATAGATTTACAATGGCCATAAAAGGAACCCAGAAGTGAACCATGTCACCTTGCTTTTGGTCAAATGGCCAGAACAAATCTTATGGTCTCATCCTGACTACAAGGAAGCCTGGACTATGTGGGACTCACAGAGAATCTTTGGAGAGCACTGAGTATATTTTCTCAGTTCCAGATTAAAAGTCTTTTTTCTCCAGAGAGTAGCATATAGGATTAATCCAGTAAGTATACTGGATTAGAATACAGCAACACTGTATGGTCAGACCTTTTGCTTTGCCTTCTTAGCTAAAGCAGAGTATTTTACAGTTCTAAGCACCCTAACACTGTTCTATTTGGCTATTGTTAACTCCAAGAGAGTGACCCCTAAACTCCAGTCTCTACATTACGGTCCGAGATAGGTTGTTGATAGGAAGACATCATTTCTAAGTATTCCTAGGATGTTCTGTAGGTCAAAGATACACTTTGTACATACTGGAGCCCTATTTTTAAGTAGAGCAGATATTGCTTAGATTGATATATTGTATATTTATTTATTTTTAAAAGATTTTATTTCTTTTTTTGAGAGGCAGAGTTAGAGAGAGAGAGAGACAGAGACAGAGACAGAGAGAAAGGTCTTCCATCCACAGGTTCACTATGTAAATGGGTGCAATGGCTAGAGGAGCCAGGAGCCTCCCCCGGAGTCTCCTACATAGGTGCAGGGGCCCAAGCACTTGGTCCATTTTCCACTGCTTTCCCAGGCTATAAGCAGAGATCTGGATTGGAAGCAGAGCAGCCTGGACATGAACTGGTACCCATATGGGATGCTGGCGCTGCAGGCGGAGGCTTAGCCTACTATGCCACAGCGCTGGCCCCTGCAAATTTATTTAAAGGCATTGCTGACTTCAAGGTAAGATCTGCTGTATTTCTCCATCTATGAACACTACAAATGTAGCTATCCTCAGATAAATGCTGTGAATTTCTTGATGAGAAAATGAATCTTTGGGTTCTGAAAAGTTGAAAACACAGGTGTAGTAGAGAGATCTTAGAAATAAAAGCAGGGTCTTTGGCAAAGGGCAGAGAGGAAGATCAGTAACAGAGTCCCTGACCTATTAAGATGGTTGGAGAGATGAGATGTGTCTCCTTAAAAAGATAACTGCATAGATCATTAATGAGGGATTCAATAAATGGAAGACAGCAAGCACCAGAAGTTGTCAGAGATAGAGGGGAACAGGGATGAATAAGGAGAAGCTCCTTGGAAAAGCAGAGGTGCTCATTTAGTAAATCAGGGGTTGGGTAGCCAGAGCCGCAGTCCACAACGTGCGAGACAGGCAAATGGGAAGCAGCTCCCCTGTGCCCTGCCTCACACTCCCTGCATCAGCTGCTGTGTGCATGGGGATTGGAAACTCGCACTCCTCAACAGGCTCCCAGCTCATTCTGACAAAGTGGCTGCTGAACAGCAGACCTGGAGCCACTGTTGTTCACTCCTGTATCTGTTCTCCACCTTTCCCCTATTTTTACCTCTATACCAACACTGGTTTCCCAGATATCTTTCTACTGAAAGGTAAATGATCTTGGGAAATACATAAAAATAATGCAATTTTTAAAATATAAATAATAGACAGGTGAAATGAGATGCATGATTTCATGCTTAATATCCCTCCAGGCAGAAATGTGATTTCACTTAAAAGTTGTTTTATAGATTCTTTTCGTTTATTTTACTGACAAAATAATTAAGTTGGGTCTAATTAAAAGTGAATAAATTGCTCACAGAAGCTGAATAAATCAGGACTGAGCTGAAGAATGAAAAAAGTTGTTCTAGCTCCATGGGGCTGAAAGCGATTAAAAGACAATTGCACACACTGTGGAATTCACCTCACTTGAATACATGTATGGCACCAAGTTACAGGTGACTAAAGTACACAGGGAGGACTGATAGGGGCAGGCAGGCAGTGAGACCTGGGAAACTGGGATAAGCTCTCAAGGTCAAAGGAACAGGCATGTGGCTTAGCACAAAATCTGTGGGACCAGATCTGTGTAGCGGTGTCAGAAAAAAAATGATGTGAAAAGAACTGCCTCCCGAGTTTCTTTAGGGAGCTAATTATGCTCTGATCAGAAATTGAGGGAAGACGACAGGAATGAAGGGGAAGAAGATGGAGGGAAAGGAAAAAACAATTAGCTAGCAAAAGCACGAAAAACTGAGATGGTGGTAGGTGTTGCCTATGCTGGGAGAAAAGGGCAGAGGGATTTTTTTTTTAAAAGATTTTATTTATTTGAAAGTCAGAGTTACAGAGGTGAGGCAGAAGCAGAGAGAGCGAGCGAGATCTTTCATCCTCTAGGTACACTCCCCAAATGGCCTCAACGGTCAGGGCTTGACCAGGCTGGAGACAGGAGCTTCTTCTGGGTCTCCTTTGTAGGTTCAGGGGCCCAAAGACTTGGGCCATCCTTCACTGCTTTTCCAGGCATGTTAGCAGGGAACTGGATCAGAAGTGGAGCAGCCAGGATGCCAACTGGCGCCCATATAGGATGCCAGTGCCGCAGGCAGTGGCTTAACCTACTAAAGCACCCACCCCCAGAGAGACTTGTCAAAAATAAGATAAAATATTCACTTAAAATATATGCTATTGTAACATAATAATATCCTTACATGTTACTTCAAAATTGTTTCTAAAACTTTGTTCATAAAGGTATTGACTATGAAAGTAATCATTTGATTGAAGGCAGAGATCTGTAAATCAAAAAGGGATTTTGGACTGGGTGTTTAGTCCAACAGTTAAGTTGTCTACATTCCACATGAGAATGCCTAGGTTTTGTAGTGGGTAACGGTTCCTAACTCCTTGACACACATGTGGGAGACAGGATTAATTTTCCAGCTCCAAGCTTTGGCCTTGGCCCAGCCCTGCTTGTTATAGGCATGTGCAGAGTGCACCAGCAGATAGAAACTCTTTCTCTCTGTCGATCTCTTTATGTGTCTCTACCTTTCAGTTAAAGAAAAAATATTTAAAAAAATAGGATATCTCCATATTTGGTTCAATGTCAAGGGGACGAGATAAAAGAAAACCCGCCGGCGCCGCGGCTCAATAGGCTAATCCTCCGCCTGCGGCACCGGCACACCAGGTTCTAGTCCCGGTCGGGGTGCCGGATTCTGTCCCGGTTGCCCCTCTTCCAGGCCAGCTCTCTGCTGTGGCCAGGGAGTGCAGTGGAGGATGGCCCAAATGCTTGGGCCCTGCACCCCATGGGAGACCAGGAGAAGCACCTGGCTCCTGTTTCGGATCAGCGTGGTGCGCCAGCCACAGCGCGCTGACCGTGGTAGCCATTGGAGGGTGAACCAATGGCAAAAGGAAGACCTTTCTCTCTGTCTCTCTCACTGTCTACTCTGCCTGTCAAAAAAGAAAAAAAAATAAAACCCACAAGAAAGAGTGAGCAATGAGGTGAGGAATATAGAAAATGCTGGAACTCAGAATGAGAGATAATTGGGAGAAAAATAAGTCCCTTGGGAATTATGGGAGTTGTGGGAGAAACGGCATTAGGTTTTTCTTAGGCTATGAGATGGAAATACAAGTTGATCTCATCTAGACCCTGAAGGGCAAAGAGTAAACCAAGCCAAGACAAGTGATTTATATGACCCACGAATCAGCTGTGTGGTGTGGGTGTGTCATCATCCTCTCTGTACCCTAATTCCTTACTCTTTAAAATGAAGGAATCGGTTTTAGCTCCTTGGTCAAATGTAAGTTGGTTGTAGATGTTTGGATTGACATGCATCAGTCTATTCATCTATTTTTGTACCAGTACCAGGTTGTTTTGATTATAACTGCCTTGTAGTATGTCTTTACAGTCTCTTCAACAAATGGTGCTGAAAAACTAGATTTCCACATGACAAGTATGAACCAAACCTTTACTTTACACCTTACCCAAAAAGCCACTCAACACGGATTAGAGATCTAAATCTATGACCCGACACCATCAAATTATTAGAGAACATTGGGGGAAACCCTGCAAGACACAGGCACAGGCAAAGAGTTCTTGGAAAACACCCCAGAGGCACAAAGTCAAAATTAACATGTGGGATTACATCAAATTGAGAAGTTCCTGTATGGCAAAAGGAACACTCAAGAAAGTGAAAAGGCAACTGACAGAATGGGAGAAATTATTTGCGAACTATGCAACTGATAAGGATTAATAGCCAGAATATACAGAGATCAAGAAACTCCACAATATAACACCCCAGTTAAGAGATGGGCAAATGACTTAGACATTTCTCCAAAGAAGAAATCCAAATGGCCAACAGGCACATAAAAAAATGTTCAGAATCACTAGCTGTCAGGGAAATGCAAATCAAAACCACAATGAGGTTTCACCTCACCCCAGTTAGAGTGGCTTTAATACAGAAATCAAAAAATACAAATGCTGGCGAGGATGTGGAGAAAAAGGTCTCTAAACCACTGTTGCTGGGAATGTAAACTGGTAAAGCCACTATGGAAGACAGTATGGAGATACTTCAAAAAACTGAATATAGACCTACTGTATGACCTAGCCATCCCACTCCTGAGAATTTATCCAAGGGAAAAGAAATCAGTAAACAAAAGAGTTACCTGCACCTCTATGTTTATTGGAGCTCAATTCACAATAGCTAAGACATGAAAGCAACCTAAATGCCCATCAACCAAAGACTGGATAAAGAAATTATGGGATATGTACACTACAGAATACTACACAGTGGAAAAAAATGAAATCTGGTCACTTGTAGCAAACTGGATGAATCTGGAAAACATCAAACTTAGTGAAATAAGCCAGTCCCAAGGGAACAAATGTCACATATTCTCCATGATCTGTGAGGATACAGCACCTAAAAAAAAATCTGTAGAAGTGATATTAACACTTTGAGAAGGGATGATTTGAGCTGCATTTGTCTTGAATGTTGAGGAACAGTTTGTTTTGTTGTTTTTTCATTTTTTTCTTCATACTATATGTTGAACTTTTACTTAACATAGAGTTAGTCATATGTGTATAAAGTCAATTTAAAACAGATCTCAGGAAAAAATACGAATGGGAATAAAAGAGAAGGGAGGAGGAAGCTTCTAAGTATAGAGCTGTACAATTCTGCATACATTCCTATGGACTTACTTCTAAGGGTACAGTTTAAAACTTGTCATGGGACTCCAAATCTCATTAAGCTTGGTGGCAAACATTCCATCTTATTTGTTAAAGTGATCACATTAAGTGTCAAAGTGAACATATAGATAGGATTAAGTGTTAAAGTGATCATATATATAGGATCGAGTGCCTGATAATAGTAATAATAGAATTAAAAAGGAGATAATGTTCCAACATGGGAAGCAGTCCACACAGCAGACTCATAGAATGACAGCCGCTTTAAGTAATACTCTGACCTCAGAATTAGCCCTTATGCCTTCCTGGTCTGGCTGAAAAGCCTGTGAGAGCATTTCAGGCGTGGAAAGCTAAGACAGTGCGGCAAAAAATGTACTACTTAAAGGTTCTCTGTGAGTGAGACCCCAGCAGAAAGAAGTGGCCATCAAAGAAGGATGTGCTTTTTTCTAAAGGGAGGAGAGAATTTCCACTTTGCTGCTGGCCTTGTCCAAATACTGACGGAGTTTGTGGACTCAAAACACTTCGACAGCCTAGGCAGCTCGTGTTAAGAGCCTTGGGCGGTCAATGACGTCATATGAGTGTTGATTGTTAAATTAACAACAGGAGTTACTGTGCACTAACTCCCCATGCAGGACATCTGTCCTCAATGAGTTGTATTATGAGTTAACTGTATAACCAGTCCTCAAACATTTTTTTTGGTGTGTGTGTACGTGTGTGCAAACTGTTGAAATCTTTACTTAGTACAGAGTAGGTTTTCTATGTACGAAGTTAATTGAAAATAAATCTTAATGGAGAATGGGGCTGGCAAGGGGAGAGGGAGGAGGTAGAGGGGTAGGAGTGTGGGTGGGAGGGTGGGTATGGTAGGAGGCATAACTATATTTCTAAAGTTGTACTTATGAAATTTGTATTCCTTAAAAAATAAAAACATTTAAAAATGCAAAAAAAAAAAAAAGAGAATAAGAGCATCAGACCAGGTAACCATTAAGGGCCATATCTCTCTCTAATGCTTGCACCTCAGGCTTACTTCTCATGCTGACTTATGTGAAGTCAGAGTGAGTGACCCTGGTGAAGGAGCTTTCCAGAGGTCAGATCGCCTCCTCCCCAGATGAGATGGCAGTCTTGGCTCCATGAGAGTGAGAGGCAGAATGGCTAAGTGGCTGATCCTTCCTATGCTCAGCAGGGGAGGCTTTCTCATCTATTTAGTTGGGCTGAGTTGCTCTTTCACACATGCTTTTGGTTGGATGGTCTCACACTTCCAAAGAAATAACTGAACTTTTCTGTATTTATTGTTTCCCCTACTTTATTAGGTTAGTATAGTAATTATAACGTTCCTGAAAGACCTCTGCATATTCTACAATTTCAGTCCCAAAGTAAAGAGGAATTCTAGGAAATATTTAACCGGTTACTGGATGTTGTCACCCCCATGTAGCTCAAGAACACCAATCCCAATCTGCCTCCACATTGATTTGTTATCTTTAGCCCTGCATCTGCTGTTACCCACTACTTCTATCTCATGGAGTGGCAATGCAACCCTTCCACTTGCCCAGGACTCTGATCAGTTACTAAGTCCTCTTGATTCTAACCCATACATATCTGTTAGCTCTATTCACACAGGCTAGACTACTCTCATCTCTTTGAAAGGTTTCATAATTTGTCCTCTTCCATTTTGCTTCCTTTCCATATGTTTTTGCAAATCAAAAAGATGTTATGATCACCACCATCTTGCTCAAAACCCTTTCTGGCTTCCAGTGCTCTTCAGATGGGATAAGGACCAAAACTTCAGTGTGCAATGTCTTCCCTCAATGAATGAGACACAGCCTCTCTTTGCAACCTCACCTTCCACCAACCTCACTTCCATGCTCTAGTCTTAAGTTCTTTCCTTGTGCCCATCTTCCATCTGTTACACCATCACCACCAACAGTCTGTAGCAACTTCACTTCCCTTCAAAGCTCGTTTCTGTTCATTCTTTTTTTTTTTTTTTTTTTTTTTTTTGACAGGCAGAGTGGACAGTGAGAGAGAGAGACAGAGAGAGAAAGGTCTTCCTTTGCCGCTGGTTCACCCTCCAATGGCCGCCGCTGCAGCCGGCGCACCGCGCTGATCCTGGCAGGAGCCAGGAGCCAGGTGCTTTTCCTGGTCTCCCATGGGGTGCAGGGCCCAAGCACCTGGGCCATCCTCCACTGCACTCCCTGGCCATAGCAGAGAGCTGGCCTGGAAGAGGGGCAACCGGGACAGAATCCGGCGCCCCAACCGGGACTAGAACCCGGTGTGCCGGCGCCGCAAGGTGAAGGATTAGCCTATTGAGCCACGGCGCCGTCTGTTCATTCTTTAGAACGGATGTTCTGCCTCCCCTGAAGAAGCCTTCTTGACTCCTCATGCATGACTGAAAGGCATTTCTTGGGCTTCATGCTACTCCATTTTTGTCCATTTGAACTCTTAGTTCTGTACATGGAGCCTATGTACTCATCCTGATTGAGGGTTTTTACAGGCCAGTCACCATTCTAGCCTAATGTCTACCTAGTACAGCCATCATTTAACCTCAGTGCCGCTGGGAGCAGTCACCCCTCTATCCCAGTGCTTCCCAATAATGGTTAACAAGGTATCCCCCAGTGCTTCCTGGGGGCATTTGCTACTCTCCCCCATTGCCTTATGGGATCTGCTACCCCTCTACCCACCGGTACGTCGTAGGAGCAGTCATCACTGTTTCCCAGTGCTTTGTAGGGGCAATCATCCTCTACCGTAGCGCTTCCTGAGAATGTTCACCACTCTACCCACCAGTGCCTCCGGGATCAGTCAGCATCCCACTGTGGTGTCTTGTGAAAGCAGTTGTTCTATAAAGTTGTCACCACTCTGCACCCCCACCCCCACACCATTGCCTTGCATGATCTGTAAATCTTCTGTCCATCAGTGCTTCTCAGGACAAGTTACTATCTGACTCTAACACCTCTTAGAATCAGTCACTCCTGTACTCCAGTGTCTCCTGAGAAACATGGCCAATCTATCTCCAGTGCCTCCTGGGGACAGCTCCCAGTATCCCTGTGTCTCATGGCAGCAGTCACCACTTTCTAGCCCCAAAACCTTCTGGAAACAGTCACCACTCTACCCTAATGCCCTGTAATAGTAGTAATCACTTTGTATCTTCTTTCTAGTTACAATGACTACCAAGAAGAAATCCTAGATTTCTTGGATGAACAACAACAGTAATTTGAAATTCAAATATATTTTTTAAATCTCAAAGAACATTTTCTTTATTTTCCTATTTTTTCCCCCTAAACAACCTTTGAGGTAGGTTGGTCCTGTATTATGGTGGCTTTTTCCAGCATAGAGGTTAAATTCTTCAATATTTCCACTTAGGAATATATGCAGTATGAAACTTGAGAACTCATAGAGGATTATTTTTCCTGGCATCATGTTTTGAGAGTATAAAACCCAAGAAACATTCAAAATCAATCAATCAAGGGGGCATACTGCATTATGTTGATATCAATGGCATTTAGTTCATTTAAATAACAACAGGTATGATATAATTTCATTTAGATTTGCTCCCTAGAACTCTGTAATGTTCACTTCTCTTGACACAAGAAACTTGAGATGAGGTTTTGTAGCTACTATCTGACATAAAGGATTAAAACAAGATTGTTGTGATTTTATGACGCAAGCTTTTGACTTTGGGCTCTGTGGATCTTAAAGACTACGAATAAGTGGATTTTTGAGTTTGGCAAGTTACTGGGGAAGTGTTTCTGAAACTCTCTTCCATTACTGAGATTACAAATCCTGGATTCTGCTCAGGAGGATTTCTGGCCAAAATACTTGTAATAGGATAGCCTCTCATCTTTCAGCCAGGGCTCTCCCAACAGACCCAGGGTACACTTCTAAGATCACACATCATGGGCTTTCTGTATTATTGCTTAACTTTTGTGTCCTGTATGTCATCTCTATTTCTTCCTAAAACTTTAGTTGTTTCTTAAACATGACTTGGTATTTGTACATACTGGAACCAAAATTATTTGGGTTCCTGGAAGAACTGCCAAAGTAAAGGTGCTTATCCTGCTATTTCTTACATGATGAAACTGGGGCTTACAAAGTGTGACTTTGTATAATTCTCAATATTGTCACATTTTATAGAAGAATTTGTTTGCCACTTCTCTAGTAATATTTTTCATAGCCTATAATATGCAGTCACATGTAACTAATATACAACATAATATTTAATTTGCAATAAAAATGATTAAAAGAAGAGTGTTAGGTCAGTAGCAGAGTTAAAATCAGTCCTCTAAGGCACAGTCTGGACATCTTGGCTCTTGGTTTTTCTGCCTTCAAGAGAGTTAGGATTTTTCTCATATTTAATTCCATAGTTAAGACATTGGCGATTACCATAGTTGATTTGTTTACAAATACTTTTTTTTTTTTTTTTTTTTTTTTACATGCAGAGTGGACAGTGAGAGAGAGAGACAGAGAGAAAGGTCTTTCTTTTGCCGTTGATTCACCCTCCAATGGCTGCTGCGGCCGGTGCGCTGCAGGAGCCAGGTGCTTCTCCTGGTCTCCCCTGGGGTGCAGGGCCCAAGTACTTGGGCCATCCTCCACTGCACTCCCGGGCCATAGCAGACAGCTGGCCTGGAAGGGGGGCAACTGGGACAGAATCTGGCACCCCGACCGGGACTAGAACCCGGTGTGCCGGCACCGCTAGGTGGAGGATTAGCCTATTGAGCCATGGCGCTGGCCTACAAATACTTTTTAAAAGTAATTTTGTATTTACAGAAAAGGTGTGAATATAATACAGAGTTCTTTCACCCCAAGTTCTCCTAATCTTATACAACCAGTGGCAGAGGATCTGTCTGTCAGATGGTAAAGGAGATCCATTAAAAATATGGAGACCTCAAATTCAAAAAGTCAAGAGGCAGAGGAAGAAATAAAAGACAAGAAGTGGGAGAAAAGTAGAAAAACAGGCTTCACCCTCTGGTACTCCTCTGCTTTAAATGGCAAAGGCCCTTGGAAATGGAGGAGAAGCAGTGCAGTGATAAATCGATCAGCCATCAGCAGCTGGAAGTAGACTGGCCAGAGTGACTTCCCCTGGCCTGAGTGCTTGATGGAGACCAGGGCCGGGGGGGGGGGGGGGGGGGTGCGGGCGGGGAGCGAGGGATGCCTAGGCTTCCAGGAAAAACATTCCCCAGAAGACTTAGCCTCTTGAGCATAATTCTCCCCTCTTCATTAAACCTCAGTTGTTGGACAGAGATGCTAGGTATTTAAAAAAAAAAACCACTGGGCATTGCTTTTTATGTCCCTGTCTGATTGAATTCTGATTGAGGCCACTGAGGCGGAGCCAGTGACATTTCTCTGTCCCTGAGAGGGTGTTGGCAATCATTTAAACACTTTTTGGGTGTTATCAGGGTTTTGTTGTCAGATTTATAAAACAAAATTAGCATTTTCTCTGGGGTCGTTTGGCTTAATATTCTGATATAGGAAACCGAGACAAAAGCAAATTAACACACGTAGGTAGCTACACTCGACTCCCTTTCTCACTCCCAGTCACTTCATTCTGTCCATTCATGACCAAGCCAAGGAGTTAGCACTTCATCTGTTGACTGCATGACTTATTCCAAATTTTCTCAATCTTTTTAGAGTTGTACATGTGGGAATTTGGTGATGTTTTAAATTCCAATATAATGGTCTGTGCACAAGTGCTTCATAATTATCCAGGCTATAAATATCACATCCAGACAACTTCTTTTCTTCCCTTGGACCATTAGTAAGACAAATGGCTGTGCTCTCCAGCAATAGGGAGGGGTATTGTTGAGGACAGAATCATGTCAAGTGGCCTCTGACAGCAAAGAAGGCTCATATGTGTTAGGGGTCTGAAACATACTTAACAGGATATACACTGAGAGATAAAAGGCAGATTTGAGTTAAATCTTTTCTTCCCTTCTGCTGTGATCCTGCGGCACCAGGACTTGTTGTACATGTGCTGTAAGAGTTGCCTGACTAGAGGAATGGTCATCCTTAGGACGATTTGATTATCTGCATAATGACAATACACCAAGTTTCCTGAATTGTTTCATTCATTAAACCCCTTGAAGAGCAAGATCCAGATGATGTACATTGGTACAAAAATAACAATCAAAGGACACACCTCACAGAGCCGAGAAATGGACCTCTGTACTTATGAGGACTCGGTACATGCCAGAGACGGCCTTGCAAATCAGTGCAGATGAACTGAAGGAAAAGTGTTGAGATCACTGACAACCATTCTAACAGTATCCAAGAGTTTCTACTTCACAAGCCGCACAAAGATACATTCTAGGTGGCCGGCACCTTGGCTCACTAGGCTAATCCTCCACCTTGCGGCGTCGGCACACCGGGTTCTAGTCCCGGTCGGGGCGCCGGATTCTGTCCCGGTTGCCCCTCTTCCAGGCCAGCTCTCTGCTGTGGCCAGGAGTGCAGTGGAGGATGGCCCAAGTGCTTGGGCCCTGCACCCCATGGGAGACCAGGATAAGTACCTGGCTGCTGCCTTCGGATGAGCGCGGTGCACCGGCTGCAGTGTGCCAGCCGCGGTGGCCATTAGAGGGTGAACCAACAGCAAAGGAAGACCTTTCTCTCTGTCTCTCTCTCTCACTGTCCACTCTGCCTGTCAAAAAAAAAAAAAAAAAAGATACATTCTAGGTGCACTCAAGACCTCTTTCATTGGGACAGGGAATTTAAAATGAAATATAGGCAAATATTCTTATGATTTTGGGGTAAGAAGGGAACTCAGTGCATAGCCATCGATAGTTAAAAGATTGATAAATTTGATTATATTAAAATTTCTGTGCCCTAAACAACATGGAAAGGCAAACCTCAGATTGGGTGGAGATGTCTGTAACACTGTAATATACACAAATGTAAAAAAGGGAAAAGAAGGGATGTGAACAGGTTGTTCACAGAAAAGGCCATCTAAATGTCCCCAAGTCTTAGAAAATTATTTCCAGTGTCACTAATAATCAGACATGAAGAAGGAAGTAACAGTGAAGTGGTACTTTGGCAAAGAGCAAGTCTAATTAAGTTGATATTTGGCAAAGAAGAAATGCAGCAGCCACTTTTGTGGACAGATTGTTATGAGTGCTTTGGAAAGCAATTTAGCTTTATCAAGCCAGGTTGAACTTCCACAAGCCCTTAGACCCGGCATTTTCACCAGCACACAGTGAGGAAATTGCACATATGTGCAAATGTTCAGAAATGCTCACTGCATTATAATTTAGTAAACATTAAAAATGGAAATGACTTTAATGTCCATCAAACAGTGGGATGGAAAATATATTGTATCATGATGATTAAACAGATTGTATGGCAGTTAAACTGAACTATATCATGACGAGTAAATAAAGTAATGGGAAGTTTCACTAAGGGTTTAGTCTTCTGCTGTAGGTACTTCTGTTAGCATCTGGATATTAGCTCAGACACTTCTCATGGCAACTCTGTAAGGGGCCTACTGTCAACATCCATGTTTGATAAATGAGCAAAATTAGTGTCAGAGAAGCTTAAGCAGCTGCTCAAAGAACTTCTAGGTGTCAGTGGCAAGACTTCTGAATTGGTGTTTTACATGTTCTACCTGCCTTGTTGAATGCATAAAATGTTGAGTGACAAAGTATAATATTGGGCAAAAGAAAATTGAATATGGAAGACAATACATACAGCAAGATAGTATGATTTTCTATTATTTATGGGTAGGTTCTGCTACATTTAACAACAACAACAAGTGGCTTAAACAAGAAAGATTTGTGAACTTATGACATCCCACAAGCATGGGGTAGGTAGTTCACGGTGATGTTAGACCCAGATCTTTAGGTTCCATCTTCCTTAGCACTGTTTCCCACAGCAAAGTGGTGGTATAAACCAAAGAGTGATTAGATATTCACACATTACAGTTGTGTCCAAAGCAGGAAGAGGAAAGAAAAGGGTGTAAAAGAAAAAGATACACCTGCCAAATGAATCCTCTTAAGGTTTTAGGCAGATTTAATGACCTTAGTATTAATCTCATTGACTGTTTCTATGGCTTCAAGAGAAGGTGAGAAACACAGTTCTTTGGCTGAGTGCATTGTTGCCCAGAATAAACTGTGTCCCATAAAGAAGAAAAGCAACTGTTGGGGGCTGGCACTATGGCATAGTAGGTTAAGTGTCTGCCTTCAGCGCCAGCATCCCATATGGGCTCCGGTTTGAGTTCCTGCTGCTCTATTTCCAATCCAGCTCCCTGCTGATGGCCAGGGAAAGCAGTAGAGGATGGCCCAAGTGCTTGAACCCCTGCACTCATGTGGGAGATCTGGAAGAAGCTCCTGGATCTTGGCGTTGGATTGGCTTAGCTCCTGGCTGTTGCGGCCATTTGGGGAGTGAACTGGCAGCTGAAGATATCTCTGTCTTGCCCTCTCTCTATCTGTAACTATGCCCTTCAAGTAAATAATAAACCTTTTTTTTTTTTTAAAAAAGAAAAGCAATTGTTGAGTGGGCAACTAATCAGTAAGTCCTGAGTAGATGACTGAGAATTTTTGTCATAAATATCATTTTACACTCACATAAGGTTTAAAGCAAAGCTTCAGATTGTTTATGCAAAACTACTTTATAAATACTTATTATAGTATAAAGACATGCATGGCTGTACTTAATACCAAATTTAGGACAATAGTTACATTTGAGGGAGAGAGAGAAGAGAGATTAGAAAGGGATATATAATCAACTTCAAGCATATCCAAATTAAAGAATCAAAGGCAAAAATGACATAATGTAAGAGCCCATGAGCGTATTTTAGGCATGGAAAACCAAGACACCCTGGCAAAAACAAAACAAAACAAAAAAACAAAAACAAAAATAAAACAAAAAAACCCACTAAATGGAAGATCTCTGCGAGTGAGATCCCAGTGGAAAGAATGGGGCCATCAAAGAAGGAGGTACCTTTCTCTGAAGGGAGGAGAGAACTTCCACTTTGACTATGACCTTGTCTAAATAAGATCGAAATCAGTGAACTCAAGAGGCTTCCATAGCCTTGGCAACTCATGACAAGAGCCTAGGGAGATTTCTGATGCCATAAACAAGAGTGTCAAATTGTTAAGTCAACAACAGGAGTCACTGTGTACTTACTTCTCATGTGGGATCGCTCCTTAATGTGTTGTCCAATGTGAAGTAATGCTATAACTAGTACTGAAACAGTATTTTACACTCTGTGTTTCTGTGTGGGTGCAAACTGATGAAATCTTTACTTAATATATACTAAATCGATCTTTTGTATATAAAGATAATTGAAAATGAATCTTGATGTGAATGGAATGGGAGAGGGAGTGGGAGATGGGAGGGGTGCAGGTGGGAGGGACATTATGGGGGGGGGAAGCCATTGTAATCCATAAACTGTACTTTGAAAATTTATATTTACTAAATAAAAAAAAAAAAGAAAAAAAAAGAAAAGAAAGCCAATTAAGATCACTGGAAAAAAAAAGTTTGAAACACTGAACAGAAAGTAAGGCCTGGTATACCCTGGGGAGTGTATGTGTCTCTCCAGTTTTCTCCTCCTTTTGTGTAGCTCATTATTCTTCTTGCCGCATTTTTCTTCCTTCCCATAGACAAGGTCTAGATCCCCTAGAATATCCTCCTCTGTTCAAAGCACAAGCCCACAATGAACTTGGTATAGATTGTTCCAAATAAAGCACTTTTGGAGAGCACCTGTGTTAGCAGGAATAAATTTATTGAGAGCTTATCAAATATCACACATTAAAATGCCAAACCCTTTGCAAGCATTAACGTATTTAATCCTCACAAAGGCCCTGGGAGCTAAGAACTATTGTTATTTCTATATTACAGAAAGGGACACTGGGACTTAGAGAGGCTACCTATCTCCAGTTTCCACAGTTTGCAGGGGGCAGAATCCAGGTCAAAATCCACACCTACCTGCCATCAGAGCCTGAGCTAGAAACCACCATGCTGTGCAGAAACATTTAATGAGCTCCTTCCATAAGCAGGCACACACACAGGCCCAGCTCCTGTCAAAACTTCTAGGAAGGGCTCTCTGATGTGCACTCAAGTAAGACATGTGGAAAAGGTGGGGTGCTGACTCTGAAATGTAACAGGATGTATTGATGCCGTGCTTGGTGGAGCCTTAGATTGGGAGAGGCACACAGAGGGCAAGCTAAGATAATGGGCAAAGGAAGCAAGCAGGCATCTAATTGTTCTGAGAGGGGACTTGGTCTAGAAGCCAAGGAAATACAGAATGCTTCTCAAACCTCTAAGAATTTACGGCTTTGCCTCTGCAGGGCAGGAAGCAGTGAATAACTCAAGGTAGGAACTTTGGCCAGGAAGAATAAACATACCCTGGGGTCCCCAGTGTCATTTCTCTCCAAAATCTAAATGAGGTCATGACCCTGCGCCTTCCTAGCCTGTTCACTGTATTTTCATTCTGGAGATGCCCTTGAGAACAGGGACTTTGATTCGAGAACTACCACAGTGACTGCACAGAGTAGGAACTCCGATTTTTGCTTAATACACAGATGAACAAACAAATAAAAAAATAAATTCAATAGGGCAGATGTTCAGCGGAATACCCTGAACTAGGAATAAGCACCCAGCACAATAAATACACAACTGAAGTTCTCCCGTGGCAGAGACCAATGGGTTATTTGTGTTTGTGTTCCTTGCTCCCAGCACTGTGCCCGCAGTAGTGCCTGCCAAGCAGCTACGGAGTTGAATCCAGATGAATTATTAGAGAGCAACAGGGATTTGTGGTGACTGTAGTGGCACATGTGGTTAAACCAGCACTTGGAATGCCTGCAGCCCATTTCAGAGTGCCTGGGACCGTGTCCCATTTCCAAGTTAGCTTCCTGCTGATGCATCCTGGGAAGCAGCTGAGGATGGCCTGAGTTCTTGGGCCTCTGCCGCCCACATGGAAGATCCAGATGGAGCTCCTGACTCCTGGCTTTCATGTGGTCCAGCCCTGGCTGCTGTGGGTGTTTGGGGAGTGAATCAGGGGGTGGAAGATGTTTCACTCTGCTTCTCTGCCTTCCAGATCAATCAATCAATCTTCATAAAACTCAAAGATTTGTAAAAATTACTGGAATCATGGTGGGGGTGGTGGGAGTGTCATTCTAGAGATTCATAAATACAGATTCAGCAGGGTGTTTGAAAATAGTCCTAAACCCCTAACAAAACATTATTACCTGCATAATCAAAAAGTGAAATAACTGTGTCCACCATTTCTTTGGTCCCTGCTGTGTGCTGGGCACTACTGAGATCATCTCTGTATTACTATTACCGTTTTACAGTGAAGGTTCAGTGAGAGCCAGAAAATGAGATCATAAAGGGCCCAGACAGGATGTTAATGCAGGTCTCCTGGGCTCCAGGCTCCATGATTCTGCCATCTCGAGAAAAGCTAACAGACTGCTGTGGTGACTGAACCTCCTTCTTTTCACATGCTGAGCTGCAGCACCAACAAATGGCAGTAAAGGGCTTGCATTTCTCCTTGAGGGAAGATTCTAGAATGGGATCTTACAATTACTCTGAATATACTTGAACTGTAACTTCTAACCTAATTGTTTTCTGCTGGCAAGTGTAGAGCATGTAATAGAAGCCTTTATTTCCCACTGGTGTGATGTTATAAATTGGTATTGTGCTTATGGAAGCTCTTTGTATACCATAAAACCACCAACACTAATGATGAAAATAAATAAAGGGGAAAAACAACCTCCCAAATACCTGCCTTTGCAAACATTTATGTAGGAGCAAAAATCAAACACTGAATGGGAAGGTTACACTGTAATAGTTTTTTCTTTTTAAAGAGGCTCTGAAAAATTATGAGTGCAATGAAGTTTGAAATGAAAACACTGACTTTCCTTGCAGGAAATTCTCTAACAAGCTTCTTAAGTACTCTTCTTCACCCCAGGGTCCTCTGAACTGAATTAAAATTAAAGTCAACTCTCTTAAAACTTTTCTTCTAACTCACTATGCTGGAAACCCTCTGCAACTGTGACTTGTCCAAGACCTCTTGATCCATGTTTCCTGAGGTCAAATGCTGTTTGCAATCACCAGCCCCTTCAACAACTTCTTCTTGGTTCTTGGATCTTCCCTGGCTTTCCTGCACTCACAGCTTTTCCTTAATTTTATAGCTTCTGTCTCTGAAGCCATCCTTTCTTACTCTTATGCTACAAACTCCATCCTTGACATCTTAGTACAGATGTGCTTAGCTTTTCAAAGAAAAAAGGTTGCCTCGGTCAACATTGTAGGTTAGTGGAGAAGTGTATGATTGGCATATCTGCTCACAAAATTACACAATCAAAAATCATTCTTCATGTTCCAACACTGGAAGCAGTCCATACAGCAGGCTCATTGAATGACAAACACCCTAAACAACACTCTGACCTCAGAATCAGCCCTTAAGTCATACCGATCTGGCTGAAAAACCTATGAGAGCATTTCAGGCATGGAAGCCAAGACAGTGTGGCAAACAAAATGTCCTATGTGAAGGATTTCTGTGAGTGAGATCCCAGTGGAAAGAAGGGGCCACCAAAGGAGGAGGTACCTTTCTCTCAAGGGAGGGGAGAACTTCCACTTTGCTTGTGGCTCTGCCTAAATACTGACGGAGTCTGTGGCTCAAAAGGCTTCCATAGCTTTGGCAGCTCATGACAAGAGCCTCGGGTGATCACTGACGTCATACACAAGAGTGTCAATTGTTAAATCAATAACAGCAGTCAGTGTGTACTTGCTCCTCATGTAGGATCTATATCTTTAATGAGTTTTACTATGAGATTTAACTGTAAAACTTGTTTTCAAACAGTATTTTATAATTTGTATGGGTGTAAATTGTAGAAATCTTTACTTACTATGGAATTGGTCTTCTATATATATAGTTAATTAAAAAGGAATATTAATGAAGAATGGGATAAGAAAGAGTAGAAGGTGGGATGGGGGTGGAGGTGAGAGGGTAGGAATGGGGGGAAGAACCACTGTATTCCTAAAGCTGTACCTATGAAAATTTTTTCACTAAATAAAAGCTTTCTTAAAAAAATCATTCTTGCTCATGACTTGGTCCACTGCTTGTCCTGATACCAATTCACTCAACTAATAATTAGCATAAATGTTGGTTTCAGTAAGTTGACCAGTTGAAAATTCAAATTGGGGTTGACAAGGAGTGTGAATGAGTGCAAGAGGTGTGCATGCACACGTGTGTTATTTATGGAAAAAACTATTAAAATGGTGAAGGTTGATGACTGGACTTTATGGATTGGAGACTGTACATATATACTGCTCTTTCTGAATCATTTAATGGGAGTGTCAGAATACCTTGGCGTTTCCTGTCCTTGTGGAACTACGAGGACTTTCCCGAACAATGATCATCAATAGGACATCATGGAGATGTTGACCTGACTTACAAAATCGATTTTATAGAAGGGGGATTAATATTTCAAGGAATAAAACAGGTTCTACTAGAACTTCAACACTGCCATGCCTGGGCTAAAGCACATTTTTTTGCCTTTATCAAGTCCAGGCTTATTTACACGAGTGTCACAGCGTAAAGCAAAGAGTGTGGAACTGGGAGTTCTGAATAAGTGCCTCCAGTCTACCTAAGACTTCCAATGAAGCTTCTGAAAATTAAACTTTTGAATCTCTGCCCACTTAGGCAAGTCCTTATTATGTTTCAAGTCATGAGCAACTGGGAGATTGGTAAAAGGTAAATGAGATTGCCAGATGGAAACAGCTAAGTGGCTGGGACAACTGTTCTAGTTTGCACGATGTGCCATATTCAAGCTGGCGAATAGGCTCATGGAACAGCCTTGCAGAGGAAGCACAGAGAAGAGCCGTAAGACCATACGGATGGCTACAAAGGTTCTTTATGACTTTACGTTGCCTGATGGCAGTTCCTGTAAAGCTGACTACTCTAGTTTCTCCTGGATTTTATAAGATGTTCATGATTTCTTTCAATATGTCATACTTTATAAGACAAAAATCAAAAAGCAACTTTAACATTTCTTCTCCTTTCATGTCATTTTGCCTGTAACTGGATCCAGACTACTTTCTAGGTTTCCATGACTCCATGAGATAATCCTTAACCACTACAACAATGACTTCCCCATACCAAGGGCTTTCTTTTTAAAGGATTGTTAACCAAATAGATCCAAACAAATTTCATACAGTCTATGGAGTTTTCTGAGTCCACTGATCTGGTTTAAAAGCCTATTTTTATATTACTTATTATATCAAATATTATATTTACTTATATATTATTGATAATTTAATTATATCGACATAATTTTGATAATATAATATTGATATTTTATTGATGTGATTATATAATTCTGATTATAATTGATTTGTTATATAAATATAATTGAGATAATTATATAATATTGATGTAACTATATATTTTGATATAATTTCCTTCAAGATTACATGCCATGAAATATCATACATACAAAGACCTAGACCAAAAACATAAAGACCAAATAATGTAATTCAGCTCATTTCCCTTCCCCTAGCCAAAGTCAAGGGCTGCACTTCATCCATTCATTTACTTGCTCATCCAGCCATCCATCACACCTTTGTTCTGCCTTTTCCCTCCCTATTATGGCATTCCTGGCTGATGGATCACTAGTATCCTTACAAACCTATTTGCCAGCTGCTACTTCAGTTGCTCCCAAGGGATTGAACAATTTATGCCAGACCCAGTGGCCTTTCTGCTGGCAGTAGGCATGTCAAAACACAGGGAAAAAAAGACTCAGGGATTTAAAACAAAACAAAACAAAACAAAAGGCATAGAGAACAGGACTTGCCATACCAAATGAAGCGAATCTTATTTACAAATGACCTTTAACCCTGGAGATCAGCCCAAATAAAGAAGCATCTGTCATCTCTGGGAATATCCAATACTCTTCACCCTGACAATGGGCCTCCAAAGACTAGATTCCATTCTAGTCTAATTGGCTCCTTGCCCTTTTCCTGCCTCCTCCAGCCACGTGCGGCCAGACAAACCACCTTGGGATGGCAAACCAGCCCGGAGATGTGCGACACTTTGACAGGAGAAGCAGGGGAGGAGGTAGGGCGGCAGCTGCTAATTAGGCAACAATCGGGTATGCTGATAAAGCTTCAAAAGGAATAGGCCTAGACCGCTGAGCCTGTATCCAGCTCTCCCCAAGAGCTACGTTTAGCTGGAAATTTCCCTTCATCAAGGAATAGCACAGAGATTTTCCAAGCAGAACAGTGACAATGACCAAGTTTTCCAACCCACAAATGGATAAGTGTGAGTGTGTAAAACAGACAATAAACACATGAAGAAAGAGGTCATGAGAAGTCCAGACTGGGCGTTCTAACTTTTTAAGCTTCTACTTATAAATATTCATCAAGCATCCTCCCAAAATGAAACACTATTATTGAAGCTGCTGCTGTGGCCTAGGTTAGAGCCTTGCCCTCATGAAGGTTGTATTTTGATGGGGGGATAAAGAAAAATAAATGAGATTCTATTAAGCTGTGCTTAGTTCTCCGAAGGCAATGAGCAAGGAGAAGAGATGATGAAAACAGACAACACATCCTACTCACGCACCAGCAGTTTTCACATTCTGCTTACATTAATTCCTTTACCTTCTACAAATTTATAATTTCAGTTATTTTACCCATTTGGCAGATGAGAAAACTGAGGCAGAGTCAAACTTTTTTTTTTTTTTTTTTTTTGCTTAATTTGTCCTCAACTGGCCATAGCAACTCCATCTTTCTAGCTGTTGGCCAAAAACTTGGGTCATTTTTATCTTCCTCTCTCCTTCCTATCCTATTCATGGATATGAAGTACTTTCATATAGGAAGGTACTTCAAAAAGTTCATGGAAAATGGAATTAAAGTTTATTTTCATGTAAAAACATTTAAAATTCCTAGTTTTTTTTTAAAAATGATACACATATTCCATGAATTTTGTGAAGTACTAAATTTTCTAAACCAATATGCACTGTTTGATAAATCTTTTACAAGTTCCATTGATACTATTCTAGTCTCTCCCCAATTTTCAACCAGCTTACAGAAATAATTCCTGGGGCCAGCGCCATGGCTCATTTGGTTAATCTTCCATCTGTGGCGCTGGCATCCCATATGGGCACTGGGTTCTAGTCCCGGTTGCTCCTCTTCCAGTCCAGCTCTCTGCTGTGGCCCGGGAGGGCAGTGGAGAATGGCCCAAGTGCTTGGGCCCTGCACCCGCATGGGAGACCAGGAGAAGCACCTGGCTCCTGGCTTCAGATCAGTTCAGCGCCAGCTGTGGCGGCCATTTGGGGAGTGAACAAACGGAAGGAAGACCTTTCTGTCTCTCTCTCACACTCTCTATAACTCTGTCAAATAAAAAAAAAAAAAAAGAATTCCTGATTATATTTCTGTCTTGCCTGCTTATTGTCTTAAAAGAGCGGCCATATTCATTCTGAAAAATATGCCAAGTGATTTCTTCAATCAAAATTTCCCTGATTTGTGGTAACTAATATACAGAGTACAAAAATGTAATACCTGAGTAAAATTGACATTTTGAGATTTGATTATTGTTTATAGCTTTTAGCTATACTCTTGAGGAATAGTGGTTTTTCTACTTACTACTTATTGAATTCTTTATTTAGTGGTGGGCTAAACTTGTGATTATGAAAAAATTCCAAGTGTACAATTATAAAAATGAAAGCAAGATAAAACAAAAAGGAGAGAAGGTGGGTGTATGGGAGGGAGGGAGGGCATGGTGAAATTATTATGCTCTTAAGCTATATATATGAAATATATGAGATTTGTTCCCTTTATATGAATACAAAAAGAAAAAAAAAATCCTCCAATGGCTTCCTCTATGTTTAAAGTAAAATAACTGCAATTGCCTTGTATTTATTATCCTGAGTTCCTCTGTGGTTACTAGTGAAGGCCTACACATTCAGATCCTTCCTTTCTTTGACCATCTTTGGAAGTCACTTTTCTCCTCTTTTCATTCTGACCCAGATGCACTGGCCTCCCGGTTGTTCAGAGGCTTCCCTGGTCAGATGCCCCCTCAAAGCCCTTCAGCCTGCAGTTGCCTGCACAGTACCCACTAGGCTCCCCTGTCTGCCTCCTCTGGTTCTTGGCCTTTTCAGTAAGCAGATTCGTGAGAACTCCATTTAAAACAGGAAGCCTCCTCTGCCTCAACATTCTTCATAATCCTTCTTACATGCTTTTCTTCAAGGCGTTTATCACCATTTGATATATGTTTTTATTTTTTTGTTTCCTTATCACTTGCTTTCCACTAGTCAAATAAAAATGACATGTGGACAGGTATTTTTGTGTTTTTTTTTTTTTTTATTTCTTTTTCCATAATGCCAAGAATATTCCTGGCATGTAGGAGACGCTGTACAAGTATCTGTTGACTCAATGAATTAAGAAAGATGATCTGCCTTGGGTCATCACTGATGTCATACATAAGAGTGTTAATTGTTAAATTAACAACAGCAGTCACTGTGCACTTACTTCCCATGCAGGACCTCTGTTCTCAATGAGTTATACTATGAGAATTAACTATAAAACTTGTTCTCTGTGTGTGTATGTGTATGTGTGTGTGTGTGTGTGTGTGTGTGCAAACTGTTGAAATTTTTACTTAGTACAGAGTTGGTCTTTTGTGTATAAAGTTAAGTGAAAATGAACCTTGGTGGAGAATGTGACTGGCAAGGGGAGAGGGAGGAGGGAGTGGGAGTGGGGGTATGGTGGGAAGAATCACTGTATTCCTGAAGTTGTACTTAGAAATTTGTACTCATACATAAAAGGTTTCTTTGGGGGAAAAAAAGAAAGAAGGTCTGTTCCTCTGACTTGACAATTAAAAAAAGATGGTGTTGTCTGATCTAGAAGAGAAAGAATGACTACAAAAGAGAAAAAGGAAGCAAGGAGAGAATGCACATAGGCAAAATATCATTTGAAACAAAGTGAGAGATGGAGATTAAAACAGCCGGAGTATTTGGAAAGCAGAATGTTTGGTTTCACTCACCTTGGTTCATTCTTCATCGATTACCCTGCTTTGCTTGCTAAGAACATCTGTGACCTTCGAGAAATGACTTCCTTTCTAGACTTTGCGACTACAATGAGGGCAGTGCACAGATGTTTAATTATCTTACCTGATTCTAAATGCCTAGACTACACCATAGGCTTACTATGGGATTTTCAGGTGAAAATTGTCCCAGTCTGTTGTCATTGACCATTTGCAAAGTCACATTTGTGAGCAGAGGTGAAAGGAAAGGAAATGGCAAAACCCATGATGCAGATTTTTTTTTTTTTTTTTTATAATCTGTTAGGGGACACCCTCAAGCAGGAATTTTGTTTTTAGCTTCTTACTGAACGTAGCTATGTCAAGAGTAGGATGTGTTGGCAGGGCAGGAGAGGCTGTTGTGCGGGGAAAGTGAAGCTGGAATGCTGGTCTCCATCAGGGACTAGGGCTCTGGAGAAGGCGCACCTTTTGCTAAACTGCAGCACAATTCTAGGAGACACCATGAGAGCCCCTGAGAGATGTATAGCCTAAAGCCGGTTGGTGCCAGTTCTGTGGTCTCACTAGGACTCTGCTTCACAATGTGTTCAGTATTACTGCAGGGTGCCTTAGGCTTTTCCTGGGGTAGTGTGGGCATTGTTTGCTCGCACCAGAGAGAAGAACAGGACTTTTCTTAGGTAAGTTTCCTGGCATGTAAGCCCCACCATATCAGCTCAGAAGAGAAGCCCAGACAAGACCATCATGCAAGCAAAGGCGAAACAGGCCCAGACATCAGAAGCAATCCAGATATTTTTGGAAAACACATTTTCATCTTTCATTTACACCAGACCTGGAGTGGAGCTAAGTCATTACAAAGTGTTAGTCCCAGCCGGCACCGCAGCTCAATAGGCTAATCCTCTGCCTGAGGCACAGGCACCCTGAGTTTTAGTCCTAGTCAGGGCGCCAGATTCTGTCCCGGTTGCTCCTCTTCCAGTCCAGCTCTCTGCTGTGGCCCAGGAGTACAGTGGAGGATGGCCCAAGTAATTGGGCCCTGTGCCTGCATGGGAGACCAGGAGAAGCACCTGGCTCCTGGCTTCGGATCAGCGCGGTGTGCTGGCCACAGCACGCTAGCCGTGGCGGCCATTGGGGTGAACCAACGGAAAAGGAAGACCTTTCTCTCTGTCTCTCTCACAGTCCACTCTGCCTGTTCAAGAAAAAAAAAAACAAACAAACAAACAAAAAAAAACAAAAAACAAAAAAAAAAAACACGCACACAAAGCAAAAACAAAAAAACAAAGTGTTAGTCCCATTCATCCCAGCCCCTGACAGCAAGCTTTTTTTCACTGGTACCATTAGGTGCTTTCTATAGGGGGCAGAATATCCCAAGGATGCTCAAAGAATTTGGTTCCCTTGAATTTGGCCTTCTTTTTTTTTTTTTTTTTCCTTTTGGACAGCAGAGTGGATAGTGAGAGAGAAAGACAGAGAGAAAGGTCTTCCTTTTCCGTGGGTTCACCCCCTTAAATGGCCGCTACGGCCGGTATGCTGTGCTGATCTGAAGCCAGGAGCCAGGTGCTTCTCCTGGTCTCCCATGCAGGTGTAGGGCCCAAGCACTTGGGCCATACTCCACTGCACTCTCAGGCCACAGCAGAGAGCTGGACTGGAAGAGGAGTAACTGGGCCAGAATCCGGCGCCCTGACCAGGACTAGAACCCAGTGTGCTGGCGCCATAGGTGGAGGATTGAACCGCGGCGCCAGCCCGAATTTGGCCTTTCCTTACTCACAGCCACTCAAGTGACGTTGTTCTATCCTGAGAGAAGACAGAAGTTTGGGAAATCAAACAAGGGTGAAAGTAAGAAAGCAAGAAGAGAAAGGAGGAGGAGAAATCTGTTTAAGGTGCATTCTCATTCATTTATTTGGTACCTACTACACATAGCTCTATACTAACTACACTGAAAGAGAACCCTGATCCTTGTAAACATCATAAAAGATAGAACTCGACCAAAAAAGAGATTTGGAGGCGTGAGTGGCTGGTTGAGTCACGTAGATTTAAGTGGTGGAAACTGGATGGGCCCCTCCACCTCCGAAGTCCATCCATTTCCTGGTATGCTTTTCTACATGAGGGTAAGGAAGGTAAAGAAGCAATAGCCGTGCTGGGCCCCGTGTAGCAGATAAATTAACCTTGCTGTAAAGAGCTGTGGTTGAAGTTTCTGGGCAGTCATTTCTAGCACCTTGTCATGTCATTTTGGGGGAGCTTTTATACTTGCTTCTCTGGGGGTGCTGGGTCATGCCCTGTAGCCTCACAGTGTGATTTAGGGTGGCAATTTGGGTCATATGGTAGCAGCTCAACCTCCGATCTGATAGTATGAAAAGACTAAAAGCCCTCTGCAGGTCATAATACACTGGAGCGGTTTATCTTTTTCATTTCTGGGTATTCTTGTTGGGCTGAGAACTGGGCTGATCAGAAGACAGCCCATCCTGATCACAGATCTGAGCTGCGGAGAACAGCTCCAGCACAGTTCCCGCCCTCCTGTCTTCTGTTCCCACCCACTGCCGTGTTCCATATCTCAGTATCTTGCCAACAGGGCTGTAATGATTGTGACACTGCCCCGTCCCACTGCCCTAAGGAGACTTTTAATGGGATGGGGTGGGTGGCTCATGCAAGCAACTAAACAGACTATCTCCATAAAATACAGGCTAAAGAGTCGAGTGAGCCACGTGTGCAGGAGTGAAGAAATGATTTCAGGACACTGGGAGTAGCAGCAGGAAGGGCTTGGAGGAGGAAACTGTTGGACTTGCAATAAGAATTTCAAGGCAGACATAGGTCAAGGGGTCTGAGGGTAGACCATGGCAAGAAGAAAGGCACAGAGGTTTGAAGCACAGAGTGTGTCTGGAGACGGCCCATAGCCAGTGACCCTGGGTTAGACAGAGTGGGCAAGGAGGGCACAGCCTGCCTTGGCTGTCGAGACACGATGTTTTTATCTCCACAGCAGTAAAGAGGCTTTGAAGAAGGCAGACTGAGACTATACTTTGAAGCTCTATCATCTTCATTCTTGCTCCTACCTGTGGTTTCTTCAATCCGTGATGATGCTGATAGCAATCACGGTGAGAACAATAATGTAAAAATCCCACAGTGCACATCTGTAGCTATTTTACATTTTTCAAAGCACCATCATTAAAAAACTGTTGAAACAAGTTTCAAGCCATGTACCTGTTAGTCATGAGGCACAGCGATTTACATAAATCCTTTAATGCTGACATAGCCTCTAGTGGTCCATCTGTCCTTGATCCGTACAGGCAGGGAGTACGGCTCAGAAAAGGCCATGTGCAGGGGCCCTCAGCCTTTGTAGGTATCAGGAGTCAACCTTACACTACAACTCAAGTCTGATCTCAGCATTCACACCCCACACCTGCTATCCTCCATCATTCTTAGTCTGCCTGGGGAAATAGTCTTCCTCCCACTTTATACATGAGTAATAAGAGGTAAATAAAGTTTAAGTCATAAACCCAAGGCCACCCAACCATGATGGAAAATAATTCTTTGGTTTCCTAACATGAATTTCCCTATCTTGATGGACACACGCTGGACACGGTGAGCACAGCTGTTGCATACACTCAAGCTGGAATGAGATGCTGACAAAAGTCAATGTTTTGTTGGTAGATTGAATGACTGCGTAAGAAGGCAACTTTATTTTGCACGTGGGCACTGCCCACAAAGCAGCTCCTCTGAAACTGCCCACTGTTTTCTTGGTGGCCCTTTCTGCCCCTCATTTGTTTTAGACAGCTTAGGAGCATCCACTAGTGAGTCCCTCTCTTTTGAAAATGGCACCCCTCCCACCATCAGCACCAGGTTTCTACTATGTAGAAAACTTCATGGAAAAAATTGGATTAAAAGCTAAGTTTATTTTGATGCAAATTTTTTAAACTATTATTTTAGTAAATATAAATTTGCAAAGTACAGTTTATGGGTTACAGTGGCTTTTCTCCCCCATAACTTCCCTCCCACCTGCACCCCTCCCATCTCCCACTCCCTATCCCATTCCATTTACATTAAGATTCATTTGCAATTATCTAAATATATACTAAATCAATCTTCTATATATAAAGTAAAGATTTCATCAGTTTGCACCCACACAGAACATAAAATGTAAAATACTGTTTGAGTACTAGTTATAGCATTAATTCACATTGGACAACACATTAAGGACAGAGATCCTACATGAGGAGAAGTGCACAGTGACTCCTGTTGTTGACTTAACAATTTGACACTCTTGTTTATGGCGTCAGTAATCTCCCTAGGCTCTAGTCATGAGTTGCCAAGGCTATGGAAGCCTTTTGGGTTCGCCGACTTCGATCTTATTTAGACAAAGTCATAGTCAAAGTGGAAGTTCTCTCCTCCCTTCAGAGAAAGATACCTCCTTCTTTGATGGCCTGTTCTTTCCACTGGGATCTCACTCACAGAGATCTTTCATTTAGGTCCCCCCGCCCCCCAGAGTGTCTTGGCTTTCCATGCCTAAAATACTCTCATGGGCTCTTCAGCCAGATGCGCATGCCTTAAGGGCTGATTCTGAGGCCAGAGTGCTATTGAGGACCTCCGCCATGCTATGAGTCTGCTGTGTATCCCACTTCCCATGTTGGATCGTTCTCTCCCTTTTCGATTCTATCAGTTAGTATTAGCAGACACTAGTCTTTTTTGTGTGATCCCTTTGACTCTTAGACCTATCAGTATGATCAATTGTGAACTGAAATTGATCACTTGGACTAGTGAGATGGCATTGGTACATGCCACCTTGATGGGATTGAATTGGAATCTCCTGGCACATTTCTAACTCCACCATTTGGGGCAAGTCCGATTGAGCATGTCCCAAATTGTACATCTCCTCCCTCTTATTCCCACTCTTATATTTAACAGGGATCACTTTTTAGTTAAATTTAAACACCTAAGGATAATTGTATATTAATTACAGAGTTCAACCAATAGTATTAAGTGGAACAAAAAAATACTAAAAGGGATAAAGTATTAAATTGTACATCAACAGTCAGGACAAGTGTTGATCAAGTCGAATTAGCTCAGGTGGTAGAGCACTCGCTTAGCATGTGAGAGGTGGTGGGTTCGATGCCCACATTCTCCACAGTCTGTTCTTGAAGTAATTGAGAAAATACCCATGACAAGACTCCCCTGGACACAACAAGATAGGACTCACGGACACCTCACATGACAACGTTATATGGTGTGTACTTGGGTTTTTCCTACATTGCTTCAGAGGAATTGGGATCACAAAAGCCTAAGCATCTCAACTGTCCTTGATACAAATTTTAACTGATACACAGTTCTGCCATAATATACACTTCTCTGAATCTTTTAAAATGTATTTTTTAAAAAAATTCAAATTTGCTTATTTGAGAGGTAAAGAGACAAGGAAAGAGAGGCACCCATCCTCTGTTTCCTTCCCCAAATACCTATAGCAGCTGGGGCTGGGCCAGGTTGAAGCTGGGAGCCAGGAGCTTAACTCAGATCTTCTATGTGGGTAGCAGAGACCTAAATACTTGAGCCATCATTTGTTGGCTGCCAGGGTACACATTAGGAGAAAGCTGGAATTGGAAGGAAGAGTGAGGACTTCAAATCAGACATTTGAATACAGCCATGTGTGTTCTATGTGGGGTATTAACTGCTGTACCAAACACCAGGCCCCTCACCCCCAAGAGCTTTAAGATATCGAGTTATTGAATTTCAAATATTTTTTTGCATGTGTGCACACACACTTGCACAACTCACTTATCTTTTAATCTCCTTTTCCACAAACTTTTCAAGTATTCTCATCTATTACTCTGCCCTGGTGGATTTGTTTGAACTTTAATGCTTCCTCAAATCAGGTGGGCCAGTTGTATTTCTCTAACTTGGAGTTGATGGAGAGTCATTCTAATGGCAGAATCTTGGTCAAAGGGTCTTGACCCTCTGTTGCTGAGGTTTCTGAGACCACCCTGACCGCTGCCCTTAGGCCTGGATGCTGTGGGATCAGTGCAAGACTCCATTAACCTGCCTATAAATGCCTTCTGCTCTGTAATTTCAAATTTGCAAACTGAAGAAATTGAGCTGAGAAAATAGTTAAGTTTAATTAACCAATCTACAGAGAAGGTGAAGGAGCTGCTTTTTTATTCACAATCTCATTATTTTCAGTTGATTTTAAATATTATAAGCCTCAAACCCAGGACACTTCATGAAATGAGTCAGCGCTGTTTTTCAGTTGTTGAGAAATGATGAGGAATCAGAGTGCTTCTTGCATGTTTCAGTTCCCAGAGGCCATGGGGTCCTGACACAATCTCTGTCTTAATGACCAGCTGGCCCATTCCTGGGCTGGCTTTTTCTAAGTCTGACATTGCCTAGGGGACACTGCCTGGCAAAAAAGCTGGTATCTGCTCGTAACACCTTTGCTGGTGCTTGACCTTGACTAGGGTTTCCTTAGGAGGTTCTTTCAATGGCATGATGATGTGTATTTCCAAACCCTGGACAACCTATTTTCTGGGGAGGTGGTCAGGAGGTGAGTTGTGTGGATAGTAGGAATTACGTAGGGTGTTGTTCTCTGTGTTTGGACTGGTACAACTGGTGATGATCAGGTGGTTGGGCACTGGTAGGAAAACCTCTGTCTTTGTGGCATGAGTAATCCGAACACTTAGTCTGGGGTAGCCATATTCACTGTAGGAAGAGGAATAAATCAAAAAGGGAAAGAATCAGAAAGCAGGTCTTCAAGTTCTATCTGCCATCATTTTTGACTGATCCTCAACTATGCATGCGTGGAACAGACTCAAAGATGAACTGAAAGCAAGCAAAGATTTGAATTGAAATGGGAGCTGTTACTCTCAAAAATGAATTTGAAGTTCAATTTTAACCCAGTTTGTGCCTGGAAAAGAAATGATCTAATGTGAAGAACAGTCAAAGACTGTGCGAGGCCTCAGGGACCTGCAGGATAACGTGCGAGTCTCACAAACAATTGGCCTCCTGTATCCAGGGTTCCACATCCAGGGATTCAGCCAACAGCAGGTTCAAGAAATTTCACCTGTACAGAACACTTACTTTTTCCTCGTCATTATTTCCTAAACAACATACTATAGTAAGTATTTACATCAAATTTACTTTGTGTTAGGTATTATAAGTAGTCCAGAGATGATTTAAAGCATACAGGAAGATGTGTGTAGATTATATGCAAATAGCATGTCATTTCATTCAAAGGCCATGAGCGTCCATGATTGCATATGCATGGAGGTCCTGGAACAAATCCTCTGTGGATGCCAAAGGGATAACAGTTTAAGGTATTCAAAGTTTCAGAAGCAGAGAAATGGGAGAATAGGCTACAAGATACACACAGAAGTAAATATATAAATTTCCTGAATTTAAGAAAAAAAATTTACAGATTCAAGCTGTTCAACAAACCACTAGCAAAACAAATATGAAAATGGCCACAGGCACACAGACAAGTTCATGGCTATGAAAAGCCAAGAAAAAGAGCAAATGAGAGGATTCAGAAAAATTACACATTATGCACAAAGGGTCTTCAAAAAGTTAATAAAAATGTATTTGACAAAAAACTATGCATGGACTTCGATTTTTATCATTTAATTCTATTTTTTCCATTATATTTTGAAGTTCTCTCATGTAAAGGGAAAATTATTTTTATTAAAGGTCAGAAGTGATTGGAATACCATCTTGAAGAGAGAAAAGAATGCACCCAGCATTATATAAGCAGCTAAAGCAATTCTTCAACAATGAAGACAAGTAGACATTTTAGATGAAAACAAAAACAAAACAAAACAAATTAAAACAAAAACGTTGAAAACTGTACTGAAATCTTACTAAAGCTGAAGGATCTTCTTTAGGCTAAACCAAAAGGATACCAGATAGAAACTTGAATTCCCAGAAAGGAGGAACACACACAGCCAGAAGTAGTAAATAGCCATAGAAACATTAAAAAAAGAAATTATTTTTTGTCTTTAAAAATTAGTTTATAATAAATCTCTTTTTAAAGATTTATTTATTTTATATGAAAGGCAGAGTTAGTAAAGAAGGAAAGACAGAATCTTCCATTCATTGGTTTATTCCCCAAATGGCCCCAACTGCCAGGGCTGCTCAAGGCCAAAGTCAGGAGCCAGGAACTTCTTCTGGGTCTCCCACTTGGGTGGCAGGGGCCCAAGCACCTGGGACACTCTCTGCTGCCTTCCCAGGCCCATTAGCAGGGCACTGGATGCCTGAACTGCAGGTAGCAGTTTAACCTATTATGCCACAACGCCAGCTCCAAAAATCTGGAATCTATAGTTAGAAAAACTAACATTTCCTGGGGGAAGAGTTACGTAAGGTAGATGTAATATACATGGCAATAGCATACAGGATGGAAGTAGGAGAATAAGTGGACTTTCATGATTATAAAGCTTTTTATGTTTCATATGAAACATGGTAGACAAATTCTAGGCAGACTATGAAAAGTTAGGGATTTATATTAATTTGTAATATTAGTAAGACCTAGTTCAAACATTAAAAAGGTAATGTGAAGATGTTAAGGCCAAAAGCCAAGAGAAAAATTAAATGGAATTATAAAAGTTATTAATGTTAAAAT